>NC_016506.1:530944-830944 GCF_000243375.1 Torulaspora delbrueckii | reverse complement strand
AGCAAGCTTTGATCATATTCCATGGTTTGGGTGATTCAGGTAGTGGCTGGTCGTTCCTCGCAGACTTTCTTCAGAAGGATCCTTCATTCCAACATACCAAGTTCATATTCCCCAATGCACCCACCATTCCAGTTACTGTCAATTCTGGAATGAGAATGCCAGCATGGTTCGATATCCTCGAATGGTCTTTATCTCCATCAAGAGCTGATGTTGAAGGTACATTGAGGTCGCTCAATGTAATCCAAAAATACGTTCAAGAACAGATTGACGCGGGTATCAAACCAGAGAATATCATTGTAGGTGGATTTTCTCAAGGTGCTGCCATTTCTTTGGCATCTTCGATGACCTTACCAGTGAAGGTTGGCGGATTCGTCGCTTTATCTGGATTCTGTTGCGCACCATTTGAAGCTTTTCAATCTTCGAGCAGCAAGAATCTTGACACACCAATCTTTCATGGTCATGGTGACGATGATCCGGTAGTGCCATTACAAAGTGGGAAGGCAGCCAAGGAGTTTTATACCAGTAAGTGTGGTATGCAGAACTACGATTTCAGAGTTTATCGCGGTTTAGAGCATTCTACATCCCCAGAGGAGATATTCGACCTCATTGAGTTCATCAAGAATGTCTTCAGCATGAGCAGATCTTAATTTTCACTCCAATGAAGGCTCATCGAGGTCTAGACGTGGATCTGGATGGTATTAGCTTATATCATGTGATCGACTATATCGATAAATTAGAGTAACTTACAATATACGAGAAAAGACCTTAACTTAATGTATGAGCAGAAGACCATTGGTGAACAGAGAGGTCGGTCTGGTGTTGTTTGGCATTGATATACTGCAAGAACATGTCTTTGCCTCTCAAACCTCTGACTATTGACTCGAACAGCAAGCAATTGGACTCGAAACAGAAGAAATTCAACGCTAATGTTCTACGAGCATTGGAGCACTTTGACTTGGTCACAGAATGGGCAGATTATATTGCCAGCCTGGGAAAACTATTGAAGGCTTTACAAAGCTGGTCTCCACAGTTTCAGAACGTAAGGTACTATGTTCCTTCGCCGTATCAGGTAAGCCGAACATTGACTTCGTCTCTATCACCAAATTTGCCGGCTGGTGTCCACCAAAAGACATTGGAAGTATATACATTCATCTTTGAGAAGATTGGACAAGACATATTGGCGTCAGAATGTAACATATGGATTCCCGGCATATTACCTTTAATGACATACGCATCAATGTCAGTCAAGTCACACTTGATTGATCTTTATGACAATTACCTAGTTCAATTGCCCTCTTCTACCCTCAAACTGTTGGTAAGACCCATGTTAGCAAGCCTGCTGCCTGGTATCGACGATGAAAGCAGTGAATTCCAGCCTTTATCCATCAAACTGATTGAGTCCCTGCAAGAGAATTTAGCTGATGACTCCTTATTTTGGCAGACGTGCTTCTTGGTAATGATTTCGAACAAAGAAAGACGATTAGGTGGGTTAGTATGGTTGACCAAGAAATTCCCATCCATGAACTCAGTACCACATTTGCTTTCACAGAAGAACAAAGAACCGAAGAATGATTCAAAAGCGGACGGAGAACCATTGGATGCAAAAGCACTAAGAAACGAGGCTCTTTCATTACTTCTTCCAGAGACAAAGATCTTGCTTACGCCAGATCCAGGTCTGCTAGTTCGTTGCTTAGCTTGTTGTTTGGATGATGGGAACGATCTTTTAATACAAAGAGGTATCTGGGATTTGCTTCTACAGAGGCTACATCTTGATTCACCAGTACTAGATGCTCTAGTGAGTCCGGCTGATAAGCAGTTACTCATAATGAGCTGTTGCAGGACAACGTTGGCGAAAGACATGTCACTGAATAGAAGGGTCTGGAATTGGCTAGTCGGTCCCGCAGTGGCGGCACAGGCTAACACAAACAATAGTGTTAGTCCAACTGTACAAAAGAATGACAGGTCGAATCAAAGCAATAGTGAGTATTTTAGTATACATGGTTTACAATCACTAAAAGCGGGTCTGAATAGTATGTTGGAATTGGAGTCCCAAGTAACAACCGCTTTCAGTATATGCTCAGCTGTTATGGATCGATGGGAGATTGGATCCTTGGTTGTTCCTGAAATGTTCATACCTTTGCTTGTGGCAGCACATAAGCATCAATACAATGAACGGATAATCAAAGCTGCCAACTCATTCTTTGATTCTGTTGAGACAAACATAATTTGGGGAAAGTTGTTTCAATCCATTGAGAAACATGAGGACCTGCCACTAGTTGAGTTTGTTCTGGCGAACTTTAATATTGCATCAGATGAAGAGATAATTGTTCGTCATCTCCCGCTTATTCTACTAGCTATCTTGTCCATTGATTGTCAAAACCCCGATTGTTCTCCATCTAGTAAAGATGAGAGATATCTTTTGTGCAGGCACTTACTCGAAAAAACACCAGAGCGTGCATTCGTTCCTTTGGAAAGCTCAGAAATAAGAACAAACGATGAGCACAATTCTGAAGTGCTTGAGAAAATCTCAAAGTTTTACTGTCGCGTTTCGGATCCTGCCACATCCCAAAACGCTGAGAAGAGTTCAAATCAAACAGCTCCTTTCGACTCACATGTACTTTCCCTTCAAATTTTTAGTCATGCTTACAAGCTACTAATACAAAGCTTAAAACATGATACGCACGTCAATTCAGTAGTCGCAATTTTTATGATGATAATCAATAAGATCCCTAAAGCTGAAGATGGTATGTCGGCTAAGGCAGCAAAACAAGAAGACAATGAGTTGGCTGATCTACTATTTGAACGCTGTTTGGAAGTTCCTGAAGGATTCACTGACTCTGTGTTTGGAATGGTCGATGTTTTTAGTAGCTACCTGTGCCCTAAGCTACCACTAATGCAGTCGTGTAAATTATTGCAGCATCTTTTAGAAGCTCTGTGGAGCCTTTTGGCAGAACCAAAAAAACAACTAAGGGCCATCAAGAGCTTACAAACACTAGAAAACTGTGCATGTTCCACATATCTTGAGGGTGCCCTCTCTCATGTTTTTATTAAGGAGAAAGACATCTCGAAGTGTCTCAAAGTACTGGAGCTCTTATGGAACCATTTGGACCCCCGCACTAAGATTCTTTCACGGCCATTAGAACTTATGATAGACGAACTATTTGCAGAAGAGAATCCGCATTATCTGAATGTTTCAAAATGGATCCTATCAGCAGTAAACTCTGGGACCTCTAATAGGCTTTTCTATTTTCTAACTGACAAGGTGTTGCAGATGGATTTCTTGAGAAGGGAGACACTTGAAGAATGGGATGACCTGGATATGTTCACGTACAGACTTCGATCACTTACCAGCGTTTTGAAGACCAACAATGGAGTTGTAATTCAAAACTTTGCGTCGGAATTGACCTCTATCTCTTCATTGATAATGTGGGGAGACGCTGATATATCAACATACAAGAACCTCATGATTGCAATTTTGATGAAATTCTTGGAAATCAAGAATAATAATCACGCCAAAAGTGTACGAAGTGCTCTGATTCTTTTAGAATGTATTCTCAATGGTACCGAGCGCAATTTCAAGGAGATTGTGATTGTTCTGCTTCAAATGTCATCGAAGTACATAGCTCAGGGTGGGCTGGACTCTGAACTTATTGCGGTTTCTTTGCTCAACATAGTCTCCAAAGTGTTAAGACTATCTCATGAGAACGGAATCAAGCTGGACATTTTTGATGACGACACCACACATCTTAAATACGTCGACTACCTGGTTACCAGTGTTGCGACGATGGAAAGCCCATTGATTGTGACATCATATATGAAGCTCTTGTCTGAAAGTATGATGTACTTCGAAACTGCCATGTTCAGGATGATCCTTCCATTAAGTGCATCAATTGTTCAATGTGTTAGAAGACTCTTCATGAAGGAAAAAGAAGATGGAGGATACTATCAGTCCGTTTCTCTCCTCCTGAATGGTCTGGAACAGTTGTTGGAGGTATCTCACGGATTCTTAACCGCTGAAGAGAAGGACGGCTACTTTGCTACCTCTGGATCAAAGGGTGACTTTCTTCAGGCAGTGGTTTCCAATGTGTTTTCATCAGACACATCTGGCAATGACGTTAAGATCCAAGGAGAAAGGGATGTCGTTCTTCAGTCTTTCCGGGAGGTCATAAGTTGCTGTCATGACATATGGTCGTGGGCTCATGCACTTTCAATATCTACAAAAGATGGCTACCTCGCGAACCATACCAATCACAGTTCTTACAAGTTCAAATTTACGACCAAAAAAATACTTGAGAAACTCTTTGTTCTCGAACCATTAGAGGTTATGGAGTCATTGGTATTGAGCCTTGGGGGAGAGACATTGATCCTGATTCACGTATTAGATGGGAACAGACCGGCTCTTACGCTGCCTTATTTTTCCTTAGGTGTCGTATACAGGCAAAATAGGAACTCCAGTATTAGATTCTCCATAAGTTTGTCGGCAAACAGTACTAGCAGCGCCAGAGCGGGGCGCTTGGAGGCGTCATTGAGTAACAAACTTGACTCAGAGAGTCTAATGAGATTTCTAATTAGCTACGCCTCTTCACTTGAGAATGCTGCCATTGAGGACTTTTACAACGATTTTCTGCAATTTTTCAAGGAAATTTCTGCTAACTACAACCTTTACGAGAATATCTCGAAATCTGTTCTTAACTTCGTGGCTATTATTGCAAAGAAACTCAATAGGTCCAAATTCGGTGAAGATAAAAGGACTAGAAGGGAACTGTCAGATACTTTCATGAGATATCTACCTAACGCATTGGCTGAGAACCCTTTCAACTACGCTGATCCATCGACAGCTTTTTCTGATCTCCAATATGTTGTTAAGGATATACAGGATATTTTGAATGAGGAGGTGGGAAGCGACAAATTTAACAACGCCGTTTCAGTAATAGTTTCACAGTGCGTCTCTCCATATTTCAAGGCCAAAAATGTTGCCATTCCAGAATATGTATTGGCGTTAGCGGTGGAGATTGCGAAGGTTGGTAGTAAAGTAAGAAATTGGCGTACCCTTATCAATGACTTCTATTTTGACAATAAAAAATTCTCCTTGCTTGCCGATAATAAGCTATGGGACCAGATAATATTCCAATGGTCGCGCTATCCTGACAATAAGACAAAACTGATGAATGATATGTTAGCAGTGATAGGCCCCAAAATGACCAGTATCACTCCAGCACTAATCACTTTCAACTCCAGGAATGATTCTGAGATTGAGGCAAAGTGCCAAAATCTCTTGAGGATTGCACATTTATTAATGATCTCTCCTTCAGACTTTCATATGCTATATTTTCAGCCACTA
Source organism: Torulaspora delbrueckii (assembly GCF_000243375.1). Taxonomy (NCBI): domain Eukaryota; kingdom Fungi; phylum Ascomycota; class Saccharomycetes; order Saccharomycetales; family Saccharomycetaceae; genus Torulaspora; species Torulaspora delbrueckii. The sequence goes on along the minus strand of NC_016506.1, from coordinate 825,603 downwards.
ATTTCGTGTACCTGCCAATTCCTCCTTTCAGCAGAATTGACGTTGAAAGAGAAAGCATGGATCCTTTTGAGGGCCATGCTACTGAAGTTTGAAGAACAACATTTCATTGAGTACTGGTCAATGATAACATACTGCTTGCAGACAAACTTGCAAGAGTTCTGCGAAACTCTACAGATTCAGGGTGATATACATTCAGGAGCTGTTTTCCAAGCATGTAAGACGCTTGATCTTCTTTTGGCTTTGAACCTCGAAGGCTTCAGCAGCACAAACGAATGGCTCTTTGTCATCGACACCATTAATTGCATTTACAAAAATTATCCATTCGTTGCATTAATTGACGAGATATACGAATGCAAAGAATTTGAGAGCAGCAAGATGGACGAGCTCGAGCTTGTCGATCGCTCTCAGCTGAAGGTACCCATTCTCAAGGGAATTCACGCTATTCGCAGCTATACACAACTGCGAGTTTTTTTCCAAAACTTGAGCTATGCTCACTATGAGTATATATACGGACTCGAAAGGCTAGACTTGGATGACTGCGAAAACGACTTGAAAGTTGACATTTTTACATGATTGATATTATTGATTTATAAATTAGAACTAACTAAATTAGATTGCATTGTCTCTACAGAACCTGTAGACGCTCAAGACCTCCCAACCTGCCTTCCTGTGCATTATCAGGTCAACTTTCCACTTTCCATTATGTCTCATCCTTTGGGCCACTTCTTCAGGCCTATTTCGGGCACAAAATAGGATGTATGCGACCCCTTTCTTTGAGAGTATGTTATCGAGCTGATCAAGTAATCTTTTAGTAACAGCCATACCGTCTTCGCCACCTAGCAGCGCCAGATCAAGCCACATACGGTGATCTTCTCCCATCCTAGGAGCTTCTGGAACGTGCTCTGCTGGAACATAGGGAGGATTGAAGACTAACAAGTCAACTTCTCGACCCTTTAAGCAGGAAGCCAAATCGCTCTGTAATGGTTCCAAGTAAGTCCCGTTGCAGCTATTATGCTTAGCAGTATCTCTAGTTGCCTCGAGTGCCCAAGGACTGATATCCGCCGCCAAATAGATGGATTTGTCCTTCGTTGGGATTCCATTTTGCATCATAAACGTAGTGATTATACCTGAGCCTGGGCCCAATTCGCAGACAATTGACAACTTATCCTGAAATGTGGCACCTAAACTTGCTCTTTCTTCCTCCAAAGCATCCAAGAGCAGGAAGCTATCTTCTGAGGGCTCATAAACCGTATCATAATCGCATCGAACGTATGGTGTAGGAAGCATTTTGATCTTATTGATGATTTTGATCAACTTTCAGCTAGCGAGAACGCTCAATGTTAAGGATGATGATTCTTTAAAACCTTGAAAATTCAAGATAAACAGCTATAGAAGCCTGCTTGGCCTCCCAATCTTTGCTTCTTAAACCCTCACGAAACTGAAGATGATCATCAAGGTCAAGACGCTGACTGGTAAAGAGATTGCAGTGGAACTGAAGAGTGATGCTCCGATATATCGTATCAAACAGCTGTTAGAAGAGAAAGAGGGTATCCCCCCATCTCAACAACGGCTTATATTTCAAGGTAAACAGATGTATGTCTTAAACCGACTTTAGTTGTCGATAGAGAAATTTACTAACTCTTTTAATAACAGTGACGACCGACAGACCCTGGAGGCCGCCAAGCTCGTCGATGGTATGGTTCTGCATCTCGTGCTGACGTTGAGAGGAGGATGTTGAAGGCTGTTCAGGTCTTTGTCCCTACGCGACTCTATATTGAACTTAAATACTAAGTAAGTGCGACTTGAATAAACGCAATTATTAACTAAGTACATAAAGTACTGATGAGGTGGGGATTGAACTACATTGAGTACTTTCTCCTAATTGTTGTTGGTGCGTATACAATGAAAGCGTTGAAGTTAAAGCTGGTTTAAATTAAAGATCATCGCTCGTTCTCATATGCCAAAGAACAACACAAGAACATAGAGAAAGCGGTCTACAGGTTTAGATCATGGATGATGAGGTTAACAAGCAGATTTCAGCTGAGCAGATTTTGAAAGAAGTTTATGAGAGAAGGAAGGTCGTCAAACCATCTACAAAAGTTGATATACTAGATCTTGAAGAACTTCATGAATACCAGCGGAGGAAAAGGAGCGAATATGAGACCTATTTGAAGCGCAATCGACTGGATATGGGCCAATGGATACGATACGCCAAGTTCGAGGTGGAGCAGCATGACATGAGGCGAGCCAGATCTATCTTCGAGAGAGCGTTATTAGTGGACAATGGCTATATACCGCTATGGATTAGATACATTGATACAGAGTTGAAGAGCAAATTCATTAATCATGCTAGAAACCTTTTGGATAGAGCTATCAACACGCTTCCGCGTGTGGACAAGCTTTGGTACAAATACTTACTGATGGAAGAATCACTGGGCAACATCAGCATTGTAAGGTCGTTGTTCACCAAATGGACATCTCTCGAGCCGCACCCTAATGCTTGGGACTCGTTTGTAGCGTTTGAAGTTAGACAAGAGAACTTTGAGAATGCTCGAGACGTATATTCAAGATACGTTCTAGTACATCCAATGGTATCGACGTGGCGAAAATGGGTTCAGTTTGAAACGACGTACGGTGATGTGGACACAGTCAGGAAAGTGTATTCTCTGGCTGTTGATACGTTGGCGTCATTTCCAGATAAAGAAAGAGAAGATGATCTAATTAGTCTGATTATATCATTTGCAACTTGGGAATCTGCACAACAGGAGTATGAACGATGTAGGGCACTATATGATATAGCAATCGAGAAATGGCCCCAAAGAGACGAGCTAAGGAACAGTTTGGTACATTTTGAGAAGAAGTTTGGCAATATCATCTCGGCAGAAGAAAGCGTGATTCATAAGAGGAAAAGAAGTTATGAAGAGCGTCTACGAGAGAGCCCGCGAGATTATGATACTTGGTGGCTATATCTAGATCTTGTCCAAGCTTACTTCCAACCTCAAGTTCTGGAGACACTAAAAAAGTCGGTCTCCAGTAATGAACCAACAGCTTCGGTTAAAAACATTGCGTGGAAACAGTACATTTACCTATGGATCAGGCTGTTGACATTTGTTGAACTTGAAATGAGTAACATAGAGTGTTGTAGGGGCTTGTACAAAAGGCTCGTCGACCATTTGATCCCACACAAACAATTCACTTTTTCCAAAGTATGGCTCATGTATGCAAACTTTGAGATTCGACAGGGGAATATTGATACCGCTAGAAAGATACTTGGAAGATCCCTAGGCACATGTCCCAAGGTTAAAACTTTCAGAGGCTATATCGAGTTAGAAATAAAGTTGAAGCAATTTGACAGGGTTCGGAAAATATATGAGAAGTTTTTGGAGTTTAATCCATTGAAGGTCGACACTTGGGTTAATTATGCCGAACTGGAGGAGAATCTTGGAGACGAAGACAGATGCAGGGCAATTTATGACTTGGCGATCAGCAATGCTGATGCGATAGGTTTTTCAAAAGACTCCATGATATTTTTAATGCAAAGATCAATTGAGTTCGAAACGGATGAAGAGGAATTCGGAAGAGCAAGACAGCTGTTCGATAAATATATACAGATGAACGAGAACTTGCCGCAATTGTGGATTACGTATGCTCTTTACGAAAGTTCCAACCCATCCGAAGGGCAATTAAACTCTCTTCGAGAGAACCTAATAGACGATGATGACGAGCTTAACTTTGAAGCTACGGATGAGAACATAGTCCGCGCAAGAGAGGTGTTTGAGAGGGCGTTGAAGCATTTCAAGCGAACCGACCATAAGGAAAATAGGGCAGTGATTTATGAAGCGTACAAGAGCTTCGAGGACAATCATGGAAGCGATGAAGACCGACAGGCAATCGGAAAGAGGATGCCGCGGTTAATCAGAGAGCAAGGGCCAAATGCTATCGAACAGGAAAGCTACGAGTTCCCAGATGACGAGCATGATAATAGCAAGGAACCAAATGTTTCCAAGTTCTTAGCGTTGGCCAAGAAATGGAACGAAAGTCAACAGGCATGAAGTACCTGAGTTAGCCTGTACGTTTATAATCACTCATTAGTAGATTCAAAATGGCATTAAAAAGCTTTTCGATACATACTACCCTTCTTTGTGTCAAATAGTTTTTACAAGCCTGGAGGTCCGTCTAATCTCTTACTTTCCTGTGATGTTTCATCGGGCGCTGAAAGTCCAGGTGGTCCACCTAATCCTGGTGGAAGAAGCGAAGTATCGTCGCCGGGAAAGCCAATTCCAGGTGTCGCATCCATTCCCGGCGGTAAATTTGCGGTGGACGGCACTGTTCCAGGCTCCATTCCTGTCTGTGAGGACATACCTGGTATGCCAGGTATACCCCAAGCGGAGCCACTGAGCGCCGCCATGCTCGAATCTAAGCCAGGTGGGCTTGTTAGCCTGCGTTCCGGCTCCTCTCTCGACTGTCCTGTACCTTGTGTAAAAGTGGCATTTGACAGAACGGATTGTGAGCCGCCTTGTGGGATAGCTTGTGTCATATTTTGAGAGACTCCTGGTTGGATGGCTCCCTTATCTTGCATGTCCGGCGTCGAATTATATGAATCACGATTTTGGCGGGACCGGTAAGAAGTGACTGCAGTTTGTTGATAATCGCTGCTTGGTAGGTTTTCCCGCCAAGACTGCGCATATACAGCGTTTCCATCTCCATCATAACGACTATATCTTGACTCTTGAACAGATTGGCCCTGTATTGGTGTGCGACAATCAATGGTGGCATGACCATGTTGTCCACATCTCATGCATATGACTTTATGTGCGAATGTCTCCATATTTGGGCATTCATATTTTTTATGACCTTGCAGCCCACAAATGGGGCACGGTCTATTATCTTCTCTAAGTGTACCGTTCAATTCTGCTAACTCCCTCAGCTGTCCCCTCTTCAAGTCATTTTGACCTTCCGGTGAAGTTACAGCTTTGACGACAATGTTCTCGCATACTTTAATGCCCTTCTGAATCTTATCTTCTGTGTCAGCTATGATTAGGCAGTGTAGTGGGTCCGAAAAGTTCATCGCTCCTCTGGGCAGATCATTGGCATTTTTACCTTCTTTAACAGACCCCCTTCCTCTTATGGCAATCTTGCAACCTGAAGTCTCCTGTAGCTTTCTCAGAGTATTACCACGAGGTCCCAGTAAGAGACCCACGAAGTTTATCCCAGGATAAGTGTCGACCGGTATATAATATTTGTCCTGAAATTTTACAGGTCTCTTATAGTCCTCCGGAGCTACGAAGTGAGGGATCATCTTGAGTGCAATTTCAACAAGTCTATGCCTCTCTTCCTCCAATTTTCTTCTGTAAAGCTGTTCTCGAGTATTAATTCTCTTTCCTCTTGCATCGTACGCCGGTGCAGGTGACGGTGATCTATTGTTACGTTCGGGAGGATTTAAATCATTAGAACGTAATGTAGAGGTAATTTCCTGGATCCTGAACATAGTTTGGTATGCACACATCTGCTCTGCAGTCAGCGATCCACTTATCCTCACTGGCAGTGAATTATACCCGTCATTACCCTTTGCTCGCGAGTTTTCCCCCCAAAGACGTTGATTAACAGCTCCTGGCTGACGACCTCTAGTGCTCTGATCAGACATGACACTTTGCGCGGCCAGTGTGAAAGTATTTCAAGTGAATCATACTCAATCCATCGACTTATAGTTTACTTCATTTAACTTGATGCCAGTTTTTCGTTAGCGGTGACGGCAATGCTTGAATCTTGATTAAAGTTATATAAAGTTCTATTTAATTCGCTTCTGAGCTCTCAAAATCGCTTCAATTCCTCACTTTAGTTCTAGATTACTTGGAGAATACTTCATATTTTTGCCAACATATCTGTGATGGATTTCTTGACGTCGTAAAAGAGTTCTGACGGACTTCCATCGACGATGGTTTCACTGTCACTAATCTTGCGTACGGCCACTTGACCGTCAACCACCAGAGTACCTTCGCCTTTGAATTCGGCTCTGTGGTTGCGCTCCGTGAGCCTCTTCTTCAGCTCTGCCAGTCTAATGTCCCCAATCGATAGCGAGCCACCGACATGAGCTCTAAAAGTCGATTGAAGAGGTTTTAGTACAAGCTTAGACCTGGCCTGTTGGTTGAGCTTGCTCTGGGGTTTACCCACTCCTTTAGATTTAGCCATTTGTGGTTTCTCCTTCACTAGTCTTCCTATGACATGCGCAACCGTGTAGCTTTCACCGATTTTTTGCCATTTAAGCAGTGCTTCTAGGTCGGGATCTATGGAGATGTCTAGAGATTTGATCGTCGTGATGAACTCTATCGCTTTATTGATCGGCATTTCCACAATGTCAACATCTCTCTTTTGCATAGTTGAAACAGACTGTGCGTTTTGACATTCTGGTGGTGCTAGTAACAGTAGTTTTCTGGGCTTTAAGGCTGGAAGGATGATGGAAGCTGATCTTTGATCAACCAAGCTCTCTAAATTGATGTAGACCAACGAGCATTTGATCGTTACTTTGCTGGTCGACTCGCTCCGGTTCATAGGATTCTGAAGTGGGTCAAGATAATCGATATTGTCGAATGATTCGGCAGGATTTTTACCTTTCCCCTTCTTGGCCTCTCTGCGGGGTTTCTTTGAAGTTTCTCGGCGGTTTTCAGACAAATCGTAAGGATCCTCATCTTCTTCAGCTTCATCTGCTGCTGATGATTTCTTCTGATCCATTTCTTCATCGTCATTCTGTATCAGAGAGCTGAAGTCGACAAAAGTTCCATAGTCGTCACTCTTGATTTTTGCCGGCTGAAATGGGAACATCTTGTGCTTCGGTTGGGACGTGGGTTGAATCAAATAATCTACCGGAATATCTATTGCGGTTTGTCCCGTGGAGGTGGAGCTTTTTTCTTTCAATATATCAAGTAAATTCTCGTCTTCATCCTCATCGTCATCTTCCTCGGGATCTTGTCCATCTTCTCTCATATTACCTGAGTCGTCTTTACCATCCAATCTACGGGATATTTTTCCAGCGAGCTTGACATCCTTGTGCAGGGACTCCTCCAATTCTTTCCTCTTGGTTTTACGCTCAGTAATTCCAGCAACATACTGCTCCAATTCTTCGCCTGTCATGGGCTTTGTCTGAACAGTCTTTAAGGTCAGAGATTCTGAATAACTGATCGATTGCCCTTCTTCGGCTCCACGCTGCTTTTGCGCTAGATCCCAATTTTTATGCAGCACTGATAAAGTGCGAGTATCATCATTGTCTGATGATGTCAATATAATTGTGGTTCTCTCTGTTTGACATAGTCTCGAAATAACTTCATCGACAAGCGTCTCGACTTGCGAAACGAAGCATATCTTGGGTCCAGAATATTTTGTGAGATCTGTGGGTGCGATAACATGGAATCGACTGCCCAAGTCAAACGGGGATCTATTATCTCTGGATTCCCAAATCTTGAGAAGCGATGAGGATAGCCACTCCAACATGGATCTGGCGTAGGTCAACACTCTTCCACGGGAATATGCTACTAGTAATACAGGAACTTGTGCGAAAAGTCTGCTTTTAGAGGACTCATAAAGGAAGTCATGAACGAGTACGAACAGATCTAGAAAATTACCTCCAATTTCGGCTGGTATTAAGACGGATCCGCTTGAACTTAGAACCCTCTTTAGAGCATCTTTGAAAACTTTAACACGTTTCCCGTGAGGTTTTGAAGATCCAAATTTATCTAGTTTGGTTATAACTGCCGATGGTCTCGCTAATGTCGCCAGAGGCTTACCAGTCTTGTCCAGTAGGGATGATCCATTCAAAATTGTATTACGAGTATGATTCCATCGGAATGCATATACCAGTTTCTCAAAATATGTTGATATGCACCACACGCAACCTCCGGGACTTACCCCTGCGCTGTATGCAATTAAAGTGAGACCATCGTACTTGGATCGTAGATCCGCAAGCTGAGAATACTTCAAGGTCTGAATATGATCGAATGCAAACTCAACATCTCGCAGATCAATCTGATTGGCTTTAAAAGGGCCGATTAGCCCTTTGGAAGTATAGTAATCAATCGTAGTCACTCTACCTAAGTTACTCACCGGTAGAGTAGCATAGACTTCGATTCTAGATATGAAATGTGACAGGAAGTTGTGATATAAAGAGCCATAGGCGCCCAGAGTCTCTACAGATGGCTGAGAAAGCAGAATAATATCAACTTCGGGTATTATTTCAGACCAGAATCTTACGCTGTTCTCATAGGAAATTTTGGAACTGTGCCAACTTGGGTCCACCAGGATCGTGACATTATCAAATCGTATAATTGTCCCAACTGTAACCCCAGAACCGTCATCACAGCAGCTAAGAGTGTAAGTCATTGCCAGCGGGTGGTTTTAATGGGCAAACAAAGGGTTCTCTCAATATTTTGTCTATACTTGTAACTGATATATAAGTGAAAAATCGCTTTAAGCTTATCGCGCTCGCTAAGTAAACTTCATTATAGAGAGACCGGCGCATCACTTTAAATTCGAGTAATTAAAGGCTGACTATTGTGATCTGGTTTGAAATTCGATGTTGATGTGTTGTTGATACTCGATTGTGTCTTTATGCGGTTCCCAAATGAGCTAGTTGACCTTATCATATCCGAGGGGTTGGATAGTTGTAAGACATCGATATCGTGGTCTCATATTAACTGTCATTATAGAGACCTTGTGAGGAAGCAACTGGGAGTTGTGGTGGTAGAAGATGGTTCTAAGAAGCGACATGTTACTCAGCGATTTCTAGATTACGAGATACTTATGACCAAGGATAATACTTTCCATATTGCAACAAATCATCCGCAATTTGAGCAGTTAAAAGGGTTTATTACTGAGTTTTCGAGTCTCCTGGTGGTGATTTACTCAGATAGAAGCTACAATGATGTTTTGGCCAGTATGCTGAACGATATCGCTCAAACGGCTCTTGAAGGGACCAACTTGTGCATAATTTACAGCAATTCGTTGAACTTTCTCAGTAAGCTCTATTTCCGAGAGTTGTCATTGTATCGAAAGAAGGTGAAACTGTGTGAGCTACATGTTTTGGGGAATGGTGAGGCCAACAAGGACGAAATGTGTGATCTTAATACGCTATTCGAACGAACATATCTCTACAATCTGAATAGCATATATTCGCTTGATATTCAGAATACATCCCATCAATTCATTGCTGAGGATCTGGATACCATAAAGCAATTGAATTATTTGGTATATGATGAAGCGTCTTCAAGTTTTCTTTCGAGATGTCCTAAACTTAGGGTCATAGAATCAATGAAGTTTCCCGTAGGCGATCCCGATATGTCTTTCAGGCTCCCTCGGTGTGACTCCATAACATTGACACATTTTGTTTCGGGATCTCACTACCCGCCGGTAGATGGCCAGGATATTAGAAAAGAGCTGACTTTAGTTCCATCTTTGCGATCGGACGATCCACAATTTAGTAATCTATTCTTCCCGAGCCTTAGGAAGCTGACGCTTAGGCTGAACGATACGATGAGTCATTCGGTCTCCTTTCGTGATTGTAACTTCTCGACGCTGAAATGCCTTGACTGTGGTTCCTCTATAATACCATGGGCTGATTTGTCATCAGCCTCCCTCTGTCTGCGTGAACTTATGATCACTTTAGTGTCAGAAGAACAATTACATTGGCTCGAATCCTGTCCTTTTCCACTCACTAAATTATCTATTTATACCCCAAAAGTTAGGTTCTCAGATATTCCATCCTCCCGCTCGTTCGAGATAAGTCCTTTTAAATCGAGTGTAACTTCTTTGGAATTGAAGAATTTGTGGCAATGTTACTTGCTTCAAAAACTTATTATTCCCAGTGCTGAGTCTACCAGCTCGCTAACTATCGCTTTTGATGAAGGTGCTTTGATGAACTCAATAGCCTCAAATCCGAATTTGGCTAAGAAATGCGATCTAATTCATGATGAAGAGTACATTATTTTCAAAGTTCCATTCATGCAGCGGTTTCGCCTGATTGATATGAGCCACTATGAAGATCGTAATTTGAAGGCTGAACACATGTCGAATGTATCATCCATCGATGTCGGCAATTCGGGATCCTCCACTGCTTACGCTAATGTGTTTTTTGATATCAATGCTTCAAGTGACATGAACTATGCCGTCTCACCTTCAGAATTTCGGCTGAACAGTTTAGCAGGTGCGAATAGTGATATGGCTAGAAGGCAAAGCGCTATCGTGTTTTCCAATGGTACCCGAGAAAGAAGAGCCTCCTCGATTACGTCTACTTTCTCTCCGCCAGTGATTGCGCCTTCCGAGGATCCCTTTGAGGGAGATACAGTAATCTTTGAATTTACTGAAAACTGCCCCTCAGTATTCACAACAAACTTACGAGCCTTAGAGTCATCTCTTTTCTCCTGGCAGGAAGTTAATAGTAGCCGTATTCCGCTATTGCAAATCCTGATTCAAGATATTGTTGCAGAGGAACTTGAAAACTTCGAATCTTTGATACCCAAGCTATCATCGCAAATTATCGAGGCACTCACTTTTCCTTACGATGTTAGAATGCCCATGATGATAATAGAAAAGTTTCAGATTGTGATTGATTTTTCAGGCATTGATTTTATGATGACCGAAGAGCGTAGGTCTGTATTCTCCATCGATCTGCACACGTACTTGGCTTATAAAGGTCATAAGGTGCGCATGCTGACGGATGAAGACAATACCGATTTCAAGGTATCTGTACTGCTATTGTTTGAGACGAAATACTAGTGCTCCCTCGATTAATCTATAGACTATATTTTTAAATGCTTCTACCAGATTGGTTTACAAAAAAATGTTTCGAAACTTTGCACAGTGATGAATGTTGAACGTTCCTTCACTGTAATTGTGGGGTTTCAGTCAGTCAACAGAGTTTGCTGCTGATAGTGCTCACTTGAATTACCAACTGTAGTCTCTGTTGAGTTTTGACTCTTCTGATCGGTGACTGCACTGTTTCCTTCTGCAATTTCTCGCCCAATAGTGGTTTTCTCTGCGTCCGCTGCAGCTGGTGTTGAAATATTTGCTGTGTTTTCATCTGTCTGAGTTGTTTCCTCAATTTGTACTTGTGATGATGAGGTGGTTTCGTTCTCTTTGGACTCCGCTGTAACGGGAAATTCAATTGGAGATGTAGCATTAAAGGATCCATGATCGGATTCTTCTTCTCCTGGTCTGAGTTTCTTGACCACCTTCGTTTTCCTTTTTCCTCTTCCAGAGATCTTTTCTTGCTCTTCCTGTCTGTCATGAACTCACGCGCAGATTGGAGCTTCAATAAATGCGGCTCTTTGACCTTCTCAACCAGCCTTTCAAGTAGTTTTCTTCTCTCGCTAAGCCGGGAGTCACTTAGGCTACTTTCAAAGAGACCATCTAATCCAGAATGCTCATCAATTTTATTGAAGCTGAAAAGATACTGCGATCTCAGAGACCGCAAAATCTGCCAGTCCTTTACGATTCTATCGTCTGAGGCTTCAAGGTCTTCTTGATCCATATTCACATGGTTTCTCTTGCTGTTCAAGTCCTCAAAAATTTCCTTTGCATTCTTCGATGCTTCGGGTATCACATCAAGGCCAGTTTTAACTTTCCAAACATTATTGAGTGACTTGTTGCCCAGAAGAATAAACCCAAATTTTTTATACGAATAGTCAGTATCGTCTAGCTTAACCTGTTCATCAGAAATGTTAAGACTTTGAAAGCTCTTGAAGCCATCTACCTTTGCCTTCAAAAAACAGTCCTCTGACTCTAAAAGCTTTTCTATAACGAGAACAAATTGAGGATCTCTATGTTGATAGAATTTTTTAGTGCGATTATTCACTAAATAATCGCATAATGACAATGTCTTCTTGTGATTAGATTCATTAAGCGACTGAAAATTTATGCTTTGAGCAGGCCTCTCTTTTTGATAACAATTTTTATAATAGTTTTCGACATCTGGCGAAGTAATAATTTGACGGATCAAATTAGCAGTAAAGCAAATTTGCAGTATGAACTGTTTTCTGTGGTAATCGTTGTCAAGTTCCAGCATTTGGTCGTAAATTACGCTTGGATTCGATACGGATATATCAAGCAAAGTGGGTTGAACCGCTGAGGACAAAAGTTTATTCAAATTCAAGAACTCTGTCCAATATTTTTGCCTTTCCTCATTATTTCTCTTGGATATCTTCATATAGTTAGGAACTCTGGTTTGAAGGATTTCGAAGTCTACTGGGAATGCGTGATTCAGTTTTTCGTTTATACTGGAAACCATCTTATGAGACTTCTTTATACCCCTATAAAAGTCTTCCTCGACTTCGAAAATGGCATCTAATAATGGCGTTAGTACCTTGTCCATATCGATCTTGAATTCCAAAGGTTTGTAAATAAACTCGAGTGGAGCTGTCAGTAATTCGTCGAACACATAATTGTAGTCCGTTGCAAAAATATTCTCCGATGAAGATTCTGTCCTTGTAGAACTGGAGATGGTTTTATTCCATGGGTTCCCAGAACTTTGCTTGTTTGAGAATAAAGCTGATCTATTAAAATTGGACTCCTCATACAATGGCAATAATTCTGATAGAAATTTTTCGAACTTGAACTTCATCTCATAGCAAGCCGGCGTGTTCAAGTAGTAATTATTTTTAACGGCTTTCAAGAGGTCATTCCAATGACGCAGCTTATCGTACAACGGCTGCTTGTAACTTATCAAATTAGAGCTTCCAGGTCTTAATGGATCCAAACTATTGCACATTTTAAACCATTCTATACGCGATTCCGCATATGGCCAAAACTCCAGAAGACCTCTTGGCCAACTTAAAGAATCTATTACGGAGGAGAAAAGTGCAAAAAATGCAATCGACCACGTCAAGGGATTCTTGCGATTTTTTCTGGAATGGTAACAAAAGTCAAGCACAACCGCAATCTTGTAAAGGCTGTCTTTATTTGAAGGCTGATCACTTTCTCCTTCTAAAGGTGATGAATCGATTAAAACTCTTCTCAAAGCCAGGCCAACAATCGCATCTGTATCGATGTTTTGATTTCTATCATTTTGAAGTGCTGGCCATCGAAATTCTAACAGATCTGCCGAGAAGGAATCCTCCGGAAGAGGATGCTCTAGCAGTTCGTCCGTGGTAGCCGCTAGATTTTGAATTACCGGAAATATGAAATCAACACATTCTTGTACTGCTATCTCTAACTTTTCCATGGATACTCAATTGACTTTCCAGCTGTCAATAGCCTGCAACTATTCCACACTAATCAATGGTTCATCAGGTTGAAGTCGTTAATAGGATTATTAGATGATATGTACGTCCAACGTGACAGTCGCAGCAATACAACATGCTCAAATCGATTAGCCGAGCTTGTATAGACCTTTGAAGCTGCTGAGATAGCTCAATTGGGTTGCCGAGTCGTGCTACTGTTATGGAAGTCCTGCGGTCCCATGATTTCACATTTGAGATACATTTTTTTCATCTGGAAATTCCCAGTGGTAATGAACTTTCGATTAGCAGTTGTTCACCTAGTTAGTCACGGGGCTCCTCCAATTCCGTACTAACAACATCCTTGTTGTCTTGCTTAATTACTGTCTATCACCTCGGCTTGTATGCATTGTAACTCATCGCGTCGCTTAGAACTCGCATAGTTCGACGCAACGTAAGCAGTACAAGATACTTTCTCTAGTCAATTAGGTCGATCTGTATAGTTCCGCTATCAATCGTTAAACTCTTTGGACTATTTCACCTAGTCGTTACCCCAGACGCGAATCTGTATGGACAAAGCCTAATCTGATAGCGCAATAGATCAGACCAAAAACGCACATCGAAGTGATTTTAGCACGTCTGGCCTGTATATTGAAAAGCACGTCTGTTCAGCACATTCACGATATATCATCAGAAGTTTGCGAGGCTTCAAAATGCTGGAAGAGGCCCCTGTTATAGCAGGACTTTGTGTAGTGGATTTCCATCACACTCGAGGCCCAGAGACAGAATATTGGTGCAGTTTACCCGCTGGAACGGATGAGACCAAGATATGGCCCAATTTGCCCTTTCAGGCTTTACCAGATGGATCACACTCTTTTAAAGAGACGTTTACATATTTCACCTTATTATTCAATGAAAAGAAGAAGTGTAGTCCTGAAAATGGTGCTACTGAACTACCGGAAGATGAATTGAAGGATTACGTTACCTTTTTCGCAATCTCATGCTCAAGACAAATTCGCAGTGATGAATTGATACACAGAGGTAGTGATATAACCAGATCTACAGTGCAAAAAGCTATAGTGGTCATATCGAGACAACCGATCTTTGGCCAGATAAAGGATAAGTTGAGTCTGGTCACTAATGCTTTTTTCATGCAACGAAATTTCTCTGATAGAACCATCATATCTTCTCTGCATGAAAACCTGATGTCCATGTTCAAGGTTTCACCAGGCAGTCCGCCGGAAGGCCAGCTTTATGTGGGCTTATCTCTGCGAAAAATAATATATGATCTCAAGAAGGATATTCTAGTACTACTCAAGGCTCTTTTATTGGAGAAACAAATCATTTTTTATGGTACCAATGTTGAAGCTCTGTGTAATTTACAATTTGGTTTAATCAGTCTCATACCAACCCTCCTGTCCAACCTTCACTACTGCGGAAGCCCACAGTTGCACGAGCCGTTAGAAGAGCTGAATGTTGCAACTTCATTCAAGTCAAGTGATCGTCAATCGGTCTTAGCATTCCTTGGATTCCCACTGCGCATCTTTGAGAAAGGTGGTCTTTTCTCGCCTTATACACCACTGCAGCAGATGGATGATATTAAATCGAAGCATACCCAGTTCTTCATGATAGGAAGCTCTAATTCTCTGCTAGCGGAACAAAAGACAGAACTGTGTCACATATTTGTGGATGTTGACGCATCAGAAGTCGAAATCATTGACAAGTCCTTGAGCCCTGCTTTACAATTAAGCGGGAACGATAAGAAATGGATTGACTCCATATCAAATATTGTGTCGCAAAGTTGGAATGAAAATGATCTTTATACGCCGAAGAATTCTCAGTTCGAAGGTAGTGAGGATTTTATTCGCTGGCAATTTGAGGATTATTTAACTCGATTACTGTCAAGCATCAAGCTGAGCGAATATGTTACGTCTTATACCGATAATCAAATGGCCTTACAATCAGTACCTGAAGAAATGCTACGTTCTAATTCCATACAACATTTCAACAATTCTTGGGTTGCTAAGTGGATAACAACCGAAAACTATGCCATATTTCGAGATTGCACAGATGATAGGTTGTTTGATCTATTCCCTCCGAAACATCCTTACAATGGCGTTGATACGATGACTATTTTACAGCAAAAATTAGCTGCTACCTTCCAGAATTTAAAGAGGGCTAACAGTCACCCTAGTTTAGAGGAGAAGGCTAAAGATGAGGAGTCTCAAACTAGCCAAGAACCATCAGCTGGGTCTGCTAGCGTAGTTTCGAAGGACAATTTGAAAGGATCGAATACGAGCGACAAAGAGCAGAATTTATGGTCATCTTGGAAAGAATATTTTAATGCGAGAAAGCGAGGAAAGAAGAGGGATGGCGAGGATGATATAAAATCTACGGAGTATTTGAACAATAGTCATTCCACTCAGGAGGCTATTGGAAGTGCATTGGTTGGTCTAGGCTTACATTATGATAGCGCTCAAGAAGGCAAATCCGGCGAGTCTGAAGATGATGAATGGGTTACAAATGAAGTTGACGAGGCTTCCAATGAAGGTGACCATTCGCGGGATGATGCTATATAGGCTCGGTTAGTATACCGATAGGTATTTACATCTAGACCACTAAGTAATTGGAAAGATCACCAACCACCAAAATTGTGAGCCGAAGGCAATATAGGCAAAGGTATATGGCATGAAAAATCTTCACCTTCGATTGACTCTTTGGCATGGAGTAACGTGCCTTTTGAGTCTTCATAGAACTGCTCCAGAGGTGTATTATCATTCCTCGGAATGAGAACAAATTTCATTATCAACATCCATTTGAACTGGAATATATCAGTTTTGAACTGACTAGGTATTTGTTTCATAGGAGTTTTAGGGATTAAAATCTTGAGCGGGATTCTATCGCAAGTATCGAAGCATATAGCGTGCGATTCATATATCTGATTCCCACGCGGCCTAGTTAATGTTGCTGGATCAGCAGCGTAGTCACGGTTAAGCAGTTCAAAGGATTCCAAAGAGACAGTTACTGCGCTTACTCTATGCAAAGGTGGCTTTTCGGGGTCAAGCTCGAGAACCAAATCGATATCATCTGAAGTGGTGTAAAATGATCTAGACAAGTATAACTTGGTTATTGGCTGACCATTCCATTTTATTTGATACATTTTTCGCAGATCTTCGAGCTGAGGTACGGCCGCTGACGCTCGTTTTACTTCAGGCCCACTCCCAGATGATTTACCATATAGTGAGATCAAAGTCGATATGTTACTGGATACTGAGTCCATCTTTTTTTGCATATATGGCTTTATGCTTTCCTCAGACTGGTTATTCATTGGCTCTTCTTCATCTATCTTCTCGTTTTCAAACTGCATATCCAGCTGTGAGTCAACCAGTTTCTCGATATCTTTGAAACTGTCTTGGTTAGATTTGACTAACTCCACAAAATTTCGTAATACACCTTCAACGCAATCCTTCTTGTCTTGTAAACCCATGAATGACGAGGACCTTCGACTCATGTACCCAATTGATGGTGTGGACGGCATTCTTTGAATGAAAGCTTTCTGTTTAATCTCTCTGATGTTTGCGTGCTCCATAATATGAGGGCTATGATTTAGGCTCGAAGTGTATTGGCACCCCGTGCTAGTGACGTAGGGCGCCACGGTGATTGGCACACGGATGGTGTATTGCTTGATCTCACCATGAACCAGCCTGCTCACACCAAGCTCAAGGTTAAATACAACCGAGATATTCTTTGAGATGATGTATGATGGTGTTAGGTTTTTGGGAAGGTTTGCTGACTTGAATCTATAAACCGTGGTCTTTCCTGGTTCCAGGGTTAATTCTGAAAATAATAGTGTCTGAGGTACCAAGAAGATGGGTACACTTTTGTACTCTACATTCGTACCCATATTTCCCAAACCGAGTAAAGCGTTTCCGTCGCCATTCAAATTACTGTGTTCATCCAAATTTGATGTCAGCCCCACAGTGGATACACTATGCTTTGAATTGAAGAATTTCGCAAGTGAATTGTCGCCTATGCTAGTGCCAACCTCATGCGTAGAGTTAAGCCCGTTTGAATCTTTGGTGTGGTTCATCAAACCGTCTACACCAACCAGTTTAGTGCTGGCATCCTTCATCTTACTTCCGTCGATAAATTCTGGATCAAATTGGAACACTCCGGATACTTGAACATATCCAGAAATGAGATCCACAGGCTTATGGAATTGTAGCTGTTTAGAAATGAGATCTTGAGTGCGTGCATTAGCCTCTCTCTCAGCCTCAGACATAGAATCCTTGCTCTCTGATTCTGCCTTAAATGCATTCAACAGTGATTTCATTGACCATGAGCTTCCATCTTCATTTTTAGTATTCTGTTCTCTAGCTTCGTTCTCTTGATGCAACTTTCGAATTGCCTCTTTTAAGCTAGAAAGGTCTTCCTGATTCCCAAGGTGTCTAATTCTAACTATGAGTGATATTGGTTCACCAGTATAATAAGGGTTCGACTCATGAACAATCTCCAATCGCAGGTTGTCAGTGATCAAAAAAGAGTCATTTCTGTGACTATGCATTCTTAACTGGTCAGAGCCCTTTAACAGTTGCCTATCAGGCCTATAGTCACCCAAAGATCCTTTTTACTCTTACCTCTTGATCATTGATAGTTTGAAATAAACCATATAGATAAATATGGTGCAAAAATAAATTCTTCCCCGCCAGGACTCGAACCTGGAATCTTCTGGTTCGTAGCCAGACGCCGTGACCATTGGGCCACGAGGAACAAGAATTCGTTGACAAATTGTGTTTCTCACTCTCATTATATCAAGCTAACGATGGTCATGCTTTCGAGTAAAAAATTCGTTTTTTAACCCAAATGGGACGCCTTAGTAATACAGAGTGAAAAATACTGTCAATGGCGCCCTCGATCTACCTTCCATCCTCAAGATATTAAAGAGCGTTGTATTTTTTCTTTAAATTGTTATTACGCAAGTTCCAGCGGTGAGAATGAACGATAGCTCTCAGCTGGGAGGTTGGGCCTGTAAGCTGTGTAAATCAGACGAAGGTTTTGGCCCGATTTCTTTTTATGGTGACCTTACTAGGTGCTTCATTGATGGAGTCCTGCTGAATCTGATCGCCCTCTTGTTCCTTATTTTTGGTACGAGAGAGTTATTTGTGTTATGCAGAAAGAAGCACCCTGGTGTTAAGTATAGGACTGATTGGATTTTAGTGTCCAGACTTTCTCTAGTGGCTTTACAAATCCTTTTCGTTTCATTGGCGGCTCTGAGCTCGTCAAAATCTGCGCTCCAAGATTCTGTTTTGACCAGTCAGTATATCCTAACTGTTTTATCCCTCTTTGATGCACTAGCCTTGCATTATGTGGAATACTACAGGTCGAGAGTTGCTAATACAGTGCTTTTGTTCTACTGGTTGTTTGAGGCTTTGGGGAATTCTACAAAGACTGTGAACTTTTTAATCAGACATTTCTACGAGGGAGATTGGCCTTTGGGACATTCTGTCTTTATATTCACACTGTTCCAGAGCATTAATGCATTATTAATTCTATTGGTTGAAGCAGTGCCTAGAAAGCCGTTGCTTCCCTACCAGATAATTCAGGAGCATACTTCTAGGAGAAAGGAAAATCCCTATGATACTGCAAATATCTTCTCAAGGCTCTCGTTTTCCTGGATGACGGAGTTGATGAGAACTGGTTATAAGAAGTATTTGGTGGAGACGGACTTGTACAAGCTACCTGAAAGTTTTGGAAGTTCTGATTTATCCGAAAAGTTCGAACATAATTGGCAACAACAGGTGAAGCACAAACCGAAACCCTCTTTGACGTGGACCCTGTGGATCACTTTTGGTAGAAAGCTAGTGATTGCAGCTTTATTTAAATTTGCTTTCGATATCTTAGCCTTCACACAACCTCAATTGCTCAGAATACTGATTAAATTTGTCACGGATTACAATGAAGAAAGGAAGGAAAAGCTCAACCCTATAATTCAGAGCATTGATGCTATCAACAAGTATACGAAAGAACTTCCAATTGTCAGAGGATTTATGCTATCTATTGCAATGTTTTTGGTCAGTTTTACACAAACTTCGATCCTTCATCAATACTTTCTTTATTCGTTCAACACAGGAATGAATATTAAGAGTGCACTTACTTCCACTATTTACAAGAAAGCCCTGGTTCTGTCTAATGAAGCCGCAGACATGTCATCAACCGGTGACATTGTTAATTTGATGAGTGTTGATGTTCAAAGATTACAGGATTTAACCCAGTATTGTCATTTGATTTGGTCGGGTCCATTTCAAATTTTGTTGTGTTTGGTATCTCTTTACAAACTGCTGGGTAGGTCGATGTGGATCGGTGTTATCATTCTTGTTATTATGATGCCCTTGAACTCTATGTTAATGAGAATTCAAAAGAAGTTGCAAAAGGTTCAGATGAAGAACAAGGACGAAAGGTCCCGTTTAATCAGTGAGATTTTGAATAATATCAAGTCTCTAAAACTGTATTCATGGGAAGCGCCTTACAAAGCGAAATTGGAACATGTCAGAAATGACAAAGAGTTGAAGAATTTGACAAAAATGGGTGTTTACATGGCCCTCACCAGTTTCCAATTCAACATCGTGCCCTTCCTTGTGTCATGCTCGACTTTCGCTGTGTTTGTATACACAGAAAAGAAGCCATTAACTACAGATTTGGTCTTCCCAGCTTTAGCGCTGTTTAACCTTTTGTCTTTCCCACTAAATGTCGTCCCCATGGTCTTGACAGCCTTCATCGAAGCATCCGTCTCAGTCAACCGATTGTATTCTTTCTTAACAAACGAAGAACTGCAAAAGGATGCTGTCCATCATTTGCCTAAGGCACAAAAAGCCGGTGATGTTGCCATCAAGATAAGTGATGATGCCAATTTCCTATGGAAACGTAAGCCCCAGTATCAAGTCGCTCTTAAAAATATCAATCTAGAAGTTAAGAAAGGTGAGCTTGCATGCGTTGTTGGTAAAGTTGGTAGCGGTAAAAGTGCTCTGGTTCAAAGTCTCTTAGGTGATTTGTACAGAGTGAAGGGTTACGCTGCTGTTCACGGAAGCACTGCCTACGTGAGCCAGGTCCCATGGATAATGAACGGCACGGTGAAGGACAATATCTTATTTGGCCACAAATACGATCCAGTATTTTATGACTTAACAATCAAGGCCTGTGCGTTAACTATCGATTTGGGTATTTTGCCCGATGGTGACCAAACAATGGTTGGTGAAAAGGGTATTTCGTTATCGGGAGGTCAAAAGGCTCGACTTTCTCTTGCTAGAGCCACATATGCAAGAGCGGATACTTATCTACTTGATGATCCTTTAGCCGCGGTTGATGAACATGTTGCCCAACACCTGATTGAACATGTTCTTGGTCCTCGTGGTTTATTGAAGAGTAAAACAAAACTTTTGGCTACAAACAAAATTACCGTGCTGTCGATTGCTTCCTCCATCTCTCTTGTTGAAGGCGGTGAAATCATTCAACATGGCTCATATGAGGATATTTCGAAGGATTTGGATTCTCCACTGTCCAATCTAGTCAAAGAATTCGGTAAGAAAAAGACCTCGTCGTCTGCAGATTTGACTAAGGCATCCAGTTCCGTAAGTGTTCCAAGTGTTCCCGTGAAGGATGAACTTGAAGTATTGCAAAAATTGAATGATCTAGAGTTTGATTCTTCGGAAAGTTTGAGAAGGGCAAGTGACGCGACTTTAGTTAGTATTGATTTTGACGATGATGAAAATTCAGCTACTAGAGAGCATCGTGAACAGGGAAAAGTCAAGTGGTCTATCTATTGGGAATATGCCAAGGCATGTAACCCAAGGAATGTTTTCATCTTTTTGTTTTTCATCGTTCTCTCGATGTTCTTATCTGTGATGGGTAATGTGTGGTTAAAACATTGGTCAGAAGTGAACTCAAAATACGGTGCTAATCCACATGTTTCTCGATACCTTGGCATATACCTTGCATTGGGTCTCAGCTCAGCTCTCTCGACATTAATTCAAACGATTATTTTATGGGTTTTCTGCACCATTCGTGGTTCCCGCTACCTACATTCAATAATGGCCGCTTCTGTGTTAAGAGCTCCAATGGTTTTTTTTGAGACTACACCAATTGGTCGTATTTTGAACAGATTCTCGAATGATATTTACAAAGTGGATGAACTCTTGGGGAGAACCTTTGCTCAATTCTTTGTAAATGTCACCAAAGTTTCTTTTACTATCATTGTGATCTGTGTTACCACATGGCAATTCATTTTCCTCATCCTTCCTATGATTGTTCTTTACGTCTACTATCAACAATATTACTTGAGGACATCAAGAGAGCTTCGTCGTTTGGATTCGGTTACCAAATCGCCTGTGTATGCGCACTTCCAGGAGAGTTTAGGTGGCCTTTCAACTATTCGTGGTTATGATCAACAAGACAGATTTACTCACATAAATCAATCTCGTATTGATAACAACATGAGTGCATTTTATCCCTCTGTCAATGCCAACCGTTGGTTAGCGTTCAGACTCGAGTTTATTGGTACAATCATTATCTTTGGTGCCGCTTCTCTGTCAATGCTCAGATTGAAAGCCGGCAGTTTGACACCCGGTATGATTGGTCTATCCTTGAGTTATGCTTTGCAAATTACGCAATCGTTGAATTGGATCGTGAGAATGACTGTGGAAGTGGAGACCAATATCGTTTCTGTTGAAAGAATTAAGGAATACTCTGAGATCAAGAGTGAAGCACCATTAGTCATTGAAGATCACAGACCACCAGCCGATTGGCCCTCCAAAGGTGACATAAAATTTGAACATTACTCGACTCGTTACAGAGAAAATATGAACCTTGTGTTGAAGGATATCAACCTGCATGTGAAACCCCAGGAAAAGATTGGTATTGTTGGTAGAACAGGTGCAGGTAAATCTTCATTGACCTTGGCACTCTTTAGAATAATCGAAGCCGCTGAGGGACGTATAGTAATCGATGGAGTTCCAATCAACGAGATCGGTTTACATGATTTGAGACATAAACTATCTATCATTCCTCAGGATAGTCAAGTCTTTGAAGGTACGGTACGCGAAAATATTGATCCAACAAATCAATATTCCGATGAAGAGATATGGAGAGTATTGGAATTATCACATCTAAAAAACCATGTTCTCAGTATGAGCAAAGATGGATTAATGACCCGCTTGACTGAAGGTGGAGCGAACCTGAGTGTAGGTCAGAGACAACTAATGTGTCTTGCCCGTGCGTTATTAATCCCATCTAGGATCCTTATCCTAGACGAAGCCACAGCAGCTGTGGACGTTGAGACCGACCAAGTGATACAGGAAACGATACGTACTGCGTTCAAAGATAGAACGATCCTAACGATCGCACATAGATTAAACACCATCATGGACAGTGATCGAATACTAGTATTGGATGCTGGTGAAGTACGTGAATTCGACACGCCAGAGAACTTACTAAAACAGCAAGGTTCCATCTTTTACTCATTATGTAGCGATGCTGGCCTGGTATAGATTCATAAGTCTTTATTTACATTTTTCAACCATTTAACCATTAGTTGATACAAATTGAAATTCAGAAAGCGTTGTAAAGAAAATAAAAATAAAAATAAAAATACATAAGAGTTATACGCTAAATATTTACTGTTGGAACTCATTTGCATAGTGAACCGCTTGGTTACCATAATTAGTGATTGCATCATTAGCGGAATCCCTAGCCGCCTTTGATTTTGAATTTACATTTGACAATGAATTTGAATTTGAAGAGTTTGAATGAGCCTGAGCCTGAGCCTGAGCCACAGCAGCAGCATGTGCAGCAGCTGCAGTTGCAGCTGCCACCTGGTCGTCAAAAGTAGCCGAAGTATCGATTTGACCATCGCCCCCACCGATCTTGTGGAAATCCAAAATCTCAGAGTACATCATCACACGCCAAGTATCAACCGGTAGGTCAGCGTCATTGAAATTCCAATCGAATTTCGCATCTGCTACCGGTTCGTCAGTAGGATCGTGATATGGCGCCAAATACGGATGCACCAGTGCATCAGCGGCGGTGATTCTCTTCTTTGGATCGAACACCAGCATTTTCTCCAACAGATCAACGGCTTCGGGCTCTACGGTCTTGAATCTCTCTCTAAAAGGCACGGGATCACGATGGGGCAAAGAAGTCACAAATTTCAGCGTATTTTCAGAACATATCGTATTGATAACATCTTCCGGTGGCGAACCCAACAGATCCGTAATGATAGAAAACTGATGAACATGATCCTTACCAGGGAACAAAGGCTTCCCCTCTGTCATCTCCGCAAAGATACAACCAGCAGACCAAATATCAACTTCCACGTCGTATTTTTGCCATGTCAACATAATCTCCGGAGCCCTATAGTAACGAGTAGAAACATAACCCGTCATCTGCGGATCCTGAATCCTTGCCAATCCAAAATCGCAAATCTTCAAATCACAATTCTCGTTTATCAAAATGTTACTAGGTTTCAAATCCCTATGAATCACACCGGCTGAATGCACATATTTCAGACCTCTTAGGATCTGGTAAAGAAAATACTGAACAAACTGTTTTTCCAGGGGACGAGTCTGCAAAAGACGGTGTAAATCAGTCCCTTGCAACTCAGTAACGAAATAGATATCTTCCAGCGGAGATAAGAAGATATCCTGTAGACAAATTAGATTTTCATGTCTCAAATGTTTCAGCAATTTCAATTCACGGTACGTCCTCTTGGCCAAGACAGCAGTCGAGAAAGGTTTCATAATTTTTTTAATCGCAACGGGTTGTTGAGCCAAAGTATCAGTAGCGGAGCAAACGAGCCCGAACGCCCCCATACCTACAGGATTGAGATCTGTGTAACGGTTTGTGATCTCGAAGACCGTACCGAACACTTGAGTCCTAATAAACTCTTCATGAGTTGCCATGATTAGTGGCTTTTGCGAAGCAATTGGGAACTTTTACTTTGTAGAAGAAGTTTCTATCTATCTATCTATCTATCTATCTATCTATCTATCTATTAGAGTAATTTGAAATTTAACTTTTCAGTGTCTACTACACTCACTCACTCACTCACCTACACTCTCCGCCACTACAAGCAAAAAAAAAAAAAAGACCGGACAACTAAGAAGGTCACCCAGCATTCTAAAACCAGATCACGTGATTGAACGCCACTCTATTACTTACTACCTATCACTCACCAATCAAGGGTTTGAGGTTTGAGGTATACAAAACAAAAGCCATCAAGATCTACGTCACTTTGAAATGTACGTCAGTAGTATACGGTTGTACATCTACTACATATAGAATGTTATACTAATACTAGATTTAACCTGCAACGCCGCGCATGAAAAATAGAGATACAAGTAGTTAAGAGCCGTCGATCAAAAGATCGGCTGATACCGATTCTTCCAAACATCAGGACACCAAACGCGTCCCATTTCCCCCACGAAAACATCCCACCCTACGGCCGAGAGAAAGCTAGGCGAGCCGAGTTATTATTAGCAATCTGTCAACAACGCGACGCGGTGGCCAGACCACGAAATTCGCATGGCTGGTCGCGTTTTTTTCTTGCCGGATCTCTTTGGTAAGCCCAGCAAGGAAAGAGAAAATTTTTTTTTTTGCTGCTTCCGGGAGGGGAAAGAAACACACACACACACACGGACACGGGGGGAGAGGGTGTTTGCGGTGGATCTCAGTGGCAAATGGGTTTGATAGGTATATAAGAGGGGCTTGGCAGCTATGTTCTTGTAAAAAGTTCTTTCTTCTCTCTCTCTCTCTCTTCTTTTTAGTAATAGATCCAAGAAATTAATCTTCTGTCATTCGCTTCCTTAACTTTCGAAACAATCAATTAGAAATGCAATTCTCTACTGTCGCTTCTGTCGCTGCCATCGCCGCTGTTGCCTCTGCTGCCGCTAACGTCACCACCTCGACTGCTCACAAGGAGTCTACCACTTTGGTTACCATCACTTCTTGTAAAGACCACGTCTGTTCCGAGACCGTTTCCCCAGCTTTGGTTTCCACTGCTACTGTCACCGTCAGCGACGTTGTCACCCAATACACCACCTGGTGTCCATTGGAGACTACCACTGCTGCTCCAGAGTCTCACGCTAACACTACCACTGCTACCACTCAAACTGGTGAAACCACCTCTCACGAGATCACCTCTTCTTACACTGGTGGTGCTGCTGCTAAGGCTTTGCCAGCTGCTGGTGCTTTGTTTGCCGGTGCTGCTGCTCTATTGTTGTAAGTTTAAGTTTTTGGACTTATTTTCTACGACAATTTTGGTTTGGTAGTTGCTTGATGCAATACTTTTATTTCAAATTTTTGGGGTTTAATAAAGAACAATTTAATCTAAATTGATTTTGTTTCCTGATAAAATTCAAGGTCAATTGTATAAAAATGTATAAGATCTTTTATTGTTTCTAGTTCGTTACGCAATACAAGACTCCAATGAGTTTTAATACTCGTTGGGACCACTAATAAAAATAATAATATTAACAATTATAATAATTGCAATAAAAAGTTTAAAATTTTGTTAAAAAACAACTATACACACACAGCTTATACTTATTATAAGTGAGCCAAGACACTTTCAACAGAAGAGACGGTGACTTCGGTTGCTGGGTTCTTTTCCTTACCGACGTAAGTGACGGAACCGTTCTTGACGACTGCAGCCCATCTGGTACTCCAGTAGACGTCATCGCCGATTGGCAAATCTAGACCCAAGGACTTGACGAAATGGCCACCGGCGTCACTGGCAAACTTGATGTGGTCAGTGTTCTTGACACCTAGGCTCTTGGCCCAGGCTTGGTTGGCAAATGGGTTGTCAACAGTGATGACAACAACTTGGTCCACGTTCTTGTCCTTGACCAATTCGTTCAAGTAGCTGATGTACTCTGGGATGTGGTTGACAGAACAGGTAGGAGAGAAAGCAGCTGGGGCACCGGTCAAGACAACAGTCTTGTTCTCGGCGATGAACTTGGACCATTCAACGGTTTGAGGCATCTTACAGGACTCAGAGTCAGAGTTCTTGTCATCGATGGCGATGTATTGGAACTTGAAGTTTCCAGTTGGTAGGTTTTTGTTCAATAGATCAGACATTGTATTTATTCTTTTTTCTTGGTTCTTTCTTGATAAATTGTGAGAGTTGAGTTCTCTTCTTTAAACATGGCAATTGCTTGCCCTTTTATACATTTTTACCTTTTTCCCTATAGGGGCGAAGGGTGATCTACACATTCGCTTAGTAATTCTCAGCTAGGCTCGCCAGCTGGACAAAATCAGCCATTTGATGGATATATATTGGCAATTGGGTGCAGAGTTAGAGCAATTGGCTCATAGGGTTGTCACCACGACACAATGCAGCAGTTTGACCCTATGATTCCGCGGTTGCTGCCCGCAGAGGCGATGTATTCAATTCAGGTCGGCACTAAGTTGTTTAAAGTTAGTGGAGCCTCATTGAGCTCTGATGGACCAAGTTATTTCACTGACAAGTTTTCAAGAGAACCTCAGCAAGCTGGTGAAGTGTTGTTTATCGATCGGTGCTCGGATACTTTCCAATTGATTTATTTGCATCTGCAAGGGTATGTGTTGGATATTCGAGATGAAATGCAATTTACAACGTTGGTGTCCGATGCGATGTATTACAATTTACCACGACTGCGCAGGTCATTGCAAGATTACGATTACCTGTTTGCGAATGTGAGTGGACGTACTTTTAAGATTGCAAAAAGTTTGTTTAAGCGTGAGGGAGATTCGTTTAATTACTTTACTTTGACCTCGGATCGGGTGTATGCTGACTTGGAGAGTGTTTTCATCGATAAGCAACTACTGCGGCCTCCGCCACAGGAACCGTTGTACGTGTCCAGATCTGCCGACTTGTTGCAAGACTTGCTTCAATGGTTAGGTGGCGCTACAATGGAACTCGATGACAGTCGGAGAGCTTCATTGGTCGCAGAGGCTCGTTATTATCATTTGCAAAACCTCGAGCAAAGGTTGCTAAAAGCGCAACTTTCGTATAATCCCCTGACGGGCACGGATCATATCATGATGAGGTTACAGGATCTACAGGAAGGTCATTTTGAATTCCCTGATCATCAATTGACTCCAGCAGCAGTTTCTTTGCAAGAAAATTGTTGCTCAGATTCGACTACTGAGAGTACACCGGGTCTCGAAGGTCCACTCCCACAATTGAAGCGATTCAAATCCAATCCTTCGGTAGAGAAATTGAAAAAAAAATGGAACTTTGCCTGTTACAAGAGACCTTTTGTCGATCAAAAGGCTCATGAATTGGTCTTCCAAATTGATCCTTCCGACTGCACACTTGTGTTTAACCGCAGGAACAAGATTATCCATTTGCAATTGGCAAGCCAGAGTGCCAAGCGGTTTGAGAAACTATTCTCGAAACCCCTTAAGGAGATTGATATTAATCTCGCAAACTACAAGGTAAAGGATCAAGGCCAAGAGCCTAAGTATGGACTGCCGGCTTGTATATCTATCGCAGACTTTACAGTTAACGGCATGAAGTGTCCACACGTCACTAGACTCGTAGCCGAGGGGAAATGCGACGAGCGAGTAATCGATTTCGCCGACATGGATCAATTAAATTACTGTTCAGGCGTGCAATTACATCTCACGAAATCATTGTGGAAATTTGGAGTAAACGGCAGTAACCTGATACTGATCGCATTAAAGGCAGAGGCCTTCACAGGAATCAAGGAGTATTGCAGGACATTGGAATATTTATGAAATTTGTATTGTTAAGCATAGCGAGGGTTCGAACCCGCGACACATATTCGGCTTGAAAAATCTTTTTATGAGAATTACAGAGGTTGTTGACGAGTGATAGGGCTCCTTCAAGATAATTTGGAGTTTTAAGAGGTGAAACTGTAAAAAAAATCAATAAATCTCTTTGTAAAACGGTTCATCCTTATGCAGGGGAACTGCTGATCATCTCTGTATTGTTTCAAATTGACCAAATGTCCACGAAGGGTTACTTCGGGACGCCGAATTAAGTTTAGAAAAAAGATATCACAAAACTTAGTAGACGTCAATCGTCTTTACCTCGAAGATTCACAAGCAAACGACAACAAATTATAATTGGCCAGCAATAAAAACAGGCCATCGGCATTGAGAGATCTCCTCACGTCATAGTACACTATTGCAAGGGTGATGTGTTCATTGTTTTTCCCTTCATGACTCTCTAAATTTCACCTACGGTATCAAAGGCAATAAATATTGTAATATGGAATTCTTCAAAGCAAAGCTTTAATAGGTTACTTGTAAATAATCTTGTATTCTTTCCGTGTCAGAGGAAAAAAGGGATAAGTCAGCCAATGCTCTCTTTCATATCTTTTGATTCAGTCAAGAAAGCTGGGTTGTACCTATCATTCAAGCCATCATTCATTATTAAGTTTGATTTAATTTTGAAATTAAGGTCCAACGGTCATTTGTTAAACCCTACTGATCTTTCAATAATTCTAGGACTGTTGTCGCGAAATTCATAATTTCATGATTTGATCTGGATTACCTAATTTCACAGCGTTAATAAAAATAAAAAGAATGATCGATAATGATTGATTGCCTCCCACTTAATTGCTTCGAGCAAGTGGTCAAGTTTTTACCTCAAGAAGATATAATCTCATTGACCTATGCTTCTCGTGAGTTGTACAACAGGACGGTAGTCTATCTGTACAGGAACATTCACCTTAACGAGAAGCCAGAATTCAAGAGCGATTTGGAATTGCCAAAAATTCACAATTGGTCATTGCTTTGTATCCCATGGTCGTCCTCTCACAAGAGTTCAGCGGAAAGAAAGTTGGAGTCATTACTAAGAAGCTTCGAGTCTAACACAAAGCTGTGCGATAATGTCAGGAAGATCCTCTGCTCGTGGCATTTGGCCGTTCCTACTCTGATCAGAATCATCAGCCTTTTAGGTAGATATGCTACAAAACTACAGTATTTTGAAGGATACCTCGACCAAGAAATCATGGATGCGCTAGCCATTCTTGCACCAAGGCTCAAATCGCTTGTGATTGCACCTCCAAGGAAAGTACCAGCAAACAAGGCCATGGCTGACTATTACAAAAGGATGAACTCCCTTATAGATCACTATGATTGGTCGAGGATATCAGATCTCACATTGTATGCGACAGCTTGTGTTGCCAGGCCCAACGTGCCGAATCTGCTCAAGATTCGCAGCCTCCATTTACATCTCCGGCCAGACACAATCGAGGAGGCTTGTTTGGAGCCTTTTTACTCGTTGTTCGATACAACAGCTCTCGAAGACCTGTTTATCACATCATGGTATAAGGCGAGAGACGACGAGATCAATCTATATGAGATATGGCACTTGTACGAATTTCATAAATTCCACAACATTAAAAAACTGACATTAACGTCTTTGCAACCAGATATGGAATATCTAAGAGGCTGCTTCGAAAATTACGGACGGTTAGAGAAGTTAACTGTGGACTATTTGCTTGATGCAACGGTTGATGCTTCAACGATAAAATGTCTACGACGCGCTCATTGTTCCCAGACCTTGAAGTGCCTAGACATTAATACCGATATGCTTAGTCCTCCATTACTTACAATCGACGAATCTGGTGACAAGTTTGTCCCAACAATGAATTGCCAATGCAGTGACTGTCGTGATACCTTTAGTCAAATCATCAGGAGGAAATACTTCCCTAGTTCCGAGAAACTATCTATTAATGGGTTTTCAGATGTCAATGCTAGGCATTTCACACTGCAAATGTTCAGATTGTTCCCTATCTTGCCGCACCCTCTAATTATGGGCGAGTCTCCTGCAATTGCCTACGTTACCTATTCATTGCAAGACCATGCCGACAAAGTGAACGAGTTATTAGCGTGTGGCAAATCCCATTCTCGTAGGATCACAGCAGATGATATCAGACGCCTGTATTACGCACACCTTCATTCATTGAAGAAGACATTCGATTATTATTTGAAGAGTTTTCCCAACTTGCAATATTTTACACTAAATGATATTCCAACGCAGATAACTCAAGTCGATGAGCAACAGCGTTGCAATATACCAGTATTTTACTCACAAGGTTATCGAAGTAACCAGACTTATGAACTTGTAAGTGATGAATCTTTGTTTCACTAAGGATTTTATTTAATTACTGTAGATTCCAGTTGATACGCGATATAACAAAACGAAGCGTAAACAAAACAAATGCATCGAGAATACAAGATCTCTCAACCAGGATATGGTAGATAGACAAACAACCCGTATTCTACGTGACATAAACAATTTGATGGAGCCACCATCGACGGAACGACTGCACCAGAGTAACGTGTTTAAAAGGCTCAGTACATCACCTTCCAAAGCTTACGCAAACGATCTCTCGAAACCGCCGGTGAGGATGTCACCAGTCAAGAGAAGCCCTAGCAAGAGTGGTAATCAATTGACCCCAAAGAGGCTTGCTTCACCAGACTGTTTGAAAAACGACGTCTCCAAGATAACACAAAGCATGGATCGTCCATATTTCGAAAAACACGGTGGGAATCCAAAGATTGAGGATAGCGGATCTGTTACCAACCTCGTGTTCCCAGCCTCACCAACAAGAGTCACTTTCAGTAATGAAAGAAAGATTGGAGGTGATGGATCGCTTAGTAAACTTAGATCTCGATTTACCAATGGGCTACTGTCGCCTCAAAGAGGGGCCAATATGCCGAAAACCGAGTTACAGGGCAAGAATCTCTTCAGCAAACTCGAGAATGACGAACAGATCAATGATTTTACAACCAGTCCAAAGAGGCGTTTAGAAAATTTGGAAGAAGAAGCGATTTCATCCAACAAGAGGAAGCAAATCAAAAAGACAGTTAAGTTTGAATTACCTGCATCCGATGAAAATGAAAATCTACGAAAACAGGTACAAGATTTGAAGCACACTCTGTCAAAAGTGATAGAGCATCAAAATGAGATGGAAGTTCGCCTAAAGCTCGTGGAGAGCCAGCAGTACGACAAGAAAAAATCATGATAATTGTTACTTCCCCTTTATAGATTTCCACTAGTCCCAATCCTTTTGGTCCAGAGGTATGCCATTTTTCACTTTGACTACGTCCATGGTAGCAATCGCATCCTCTGAACTGTCATGCTCACCAGATTGAATCTTTCGGCTCAAAAACTCAAAAGCCAGGTTCTTGAGCGATACCTTGTATTTCCCCTTCGAGTATAGGATTGCTGTGTCGATTATACTGCGATGAATTATTCTCATCACATTTAAATCGTTCTCCAAGCCGTGTCCTATCAAGATACTATTGGCATTGATGAGGTTAGGTGAAACGACTTTTTCCATTGCATCATGGTAGGTCAGAGATAACTGCTTATCGATATCACTAACACCACTGAACTGGGTATTTAGGTCGATGACTTCTCCAATAGGCTGGATTATTTCGTCAAATAAGGTCTTTGAGGTGAAAAAATCTACTACAGTTAATCTTATCATTTCATATCCGAGCGATGTGAACCCCATTTCGCAATCTAGAGCCAGCACATTTTCCTCTCCCTCAACTTTCCACGTTTTGATGAATTCAGAGATCTCTGATAATGACTCTACGGCCTCTGATTTGAAGACATGGTGCTTGTTGGTCTTACATCCCAACCGAAGGAATGATGTGGAAGCAGTAGTCTCACCGCAGCAAGGATACTGATAGGTCCTATTGGCTTTGTCAAATTGTTTCTTCGAGTCATGATATCGACATAAAGTTTTTTCCATAATATTGGATCTTTCAAATTTAGTATTACATCTCACGCATGTCTCGTGGACAGCTAATACAGAGTCCTGAGCAGCCCCGCTTGACACAGAACTCATGTTATAGCCATTCTTTTCCAACACGGAAATCTCGTGAAGCAAAGCCCTGAGTTTCTCCATCGCTGTTGCTTTCGTCACATTCTCACGTAATGGTTTGGCTGCACTAACTATCGGTTTCTGAGCTATCCTTATCTTACTCAAATCACCCTTATGCTTGGTCAAATCGCGAAATAGAATACTCATATTGAATCTATAGCTTTGTGCAGATGCACTGGTCTTGGCAACTCGCCCTTCGAGGCCAATGGCCAGCTTATGGGTACTTTTACTCGGATTGGGCCTTACTTTCTGTAAATGAGCTACGAGTTTCTGCAATATCTTATACCGGTCCTGATAAGGAGCCGGCTGGCTCACTAGGTCCATCGGACGCAACGAACTACTCATAACGGGCCTAATAACCTACCGAATGAACGCCGCAGGACAGCTTTCAGGGCTTCAAGTAGATTGATGACGAGCTTAAATTTATACTATTCATTTTTCACCATCATAAGCCACGGTGAAAATTTTAGAAGGCGATGAGCAGCCCGATGAGCTTGAAAAATTCAAGAAGACTAATTTTATTCAATAAGTCACAGTGTGGAAAATCCCAACTAAGCTAGATTAGGTGGCTGATTTCGAGCGATTGAACGTTAATGAAATGTTCCACGAAAGCGTAGTGTTGGATTTGGATTCCGTTAGAGAGAGGAATGAGCTGTACAAAGCTACTTTCTTGATGGAAGCGGCCAACGAGTGCTTTGAGTTTGATCCAAAGTTGACTGCGGAAGAAAATCTGCAAAAATTGGCTCATGCTGCCCTAGCTGATAGTTATAGTTTGAGGTACCTATTTGTTTACAGACAAATTATTTTGGAGGTGATCTCCAGATGGATCGGCATCACAGGCAAGGATAAGGTTGTTGCAGTGTTGTATGCAACTGCTAGATATATTACGTGTTATTCTATTGCCAGACCACTAATTGAGCAGTATTTGGAAAGACAAAATGAATACCTCATCACCATATTACAAAATGCTCCTTCGCAGGACGCTGAGCAACTGCGTATGATATTATTAGCATACTATAGACTGCTGCACCATAACAAGGAAATATTCGCGAAATTTATCAGGCCAGAAGTCATGTATAAAATCATGAATCATGAAGAAAATAGCCATGTGGTAAAGTATTTGGCTGTTAAGATTCTGTCCATATACTTGGACTCAGGTGAAAAGGCACTGAAAGATATGATAAAGGTACATTTCAATGAGAACGAGGCGATCTTGGGTCCTTACGAGAAGAATGAAAAAGTTGATTACAGATTCTTAGAGCTGAATGAGGCAAAGATTGTTTCCTGTTTCTCAAGGTTGCCCGTACCGGATGAAGAGTTCGTCATTTCGAGCAATCAACACTGTTTTGTCCTGTCTCCTCAAGATTTCACTGACCGGGTGGTCTCAATATGTGGTGTTCTTGTTCCAAGGGTTACTACTGTTCCTGACAGGGAACCATATAATATAACCTATGTCCCAACTGAGAAGGCAATCGTGACACTTCGCCAATTAGCCCAAAGTATGCGAAATTCAGAACCTATGATGTTAATTGGTAAAGCTGGGTCCGGTAAGACATTTTTGATTAACGAATTGACCAAATATCTGAGGTGCCATGATTCCGTTGTTAAGATACATCTGGGAGAGCAAACTGATGCCAAGCTGCTAATAGGAACTTACACTTCAGGTGAAAAACCTGGTACCTTTGTATGGAGATCTGGCGTGTTGACCACAGCAGTGAGAGAAGGTCGCTGTGTACTTATCGAGGACGTAGATAAGGCTCCTACAGAGGTTTTGTCAATTCTATTGACACTGCTTGAAAGACGTGAGCTAAACGTGCCTTCTAGAGGTGAAACAATCAAAGCGGCAAACGGTTTTCAAATGATCTCAACGGTGAGGACAAACGAAGAGGGAGCAAATCAACAGAAGAACAGCACGTCAAGTATGAATTTACTTGGTATGAGGTTATGGAATATAATAAGGTTGGAAGAGCCTAATGAGGCCGATCTTCGAGAAATTTTGACCAAAAAATTCCCTATACTACTCCATTTGATACCGCGACTCATCCAGACCTATAAGTCCGTGAGGGAGATTTATTTGGACTCAAGATTTACGTCATTAAACAAAGGAGCTCATACAAGAATAGTGTCCGCTAGGGACCTTGTCAAACTATGTCATAGGCTTCAAGTCCTTCTAGCTAATAACAGGATAACCGAGCCTGATCAGCTAATTGAATCGCAAGTTTACGATGACATCTTTGCAGAGGCTACTGACTGTTTTGCTGGTGCTATCAGTGAGAGCAAGGCTTTGGAACCACTTATTAGTTGCGTTGGTGAATGCCTGGAGATCTCTAACGCCAGGATTGCATTGTACTTGAAAAATCATGTACCTAAGTTTGAAACTCATCAAAATCATGTTGAGGTTGGAAGATCGATGTTGACAAGATCGGAACTAATTTTGCAAAAAAAATCAGTCAACTCGACTTCTTTCGCCTCCACTAATCACTCCTTGCGGTTGATGGAGCAGATAGGTGTTGCCGTTCAAATGTGTGAGCCTGTTCTGCTAGTGGGTGAGACAGGTACGGGTAAAACAACAGTTGTACAACAGCTCAGCAAACTTTTACACAAGCCCTTGACGGTTATTAATGTTTCTCAACAGACAGAGACGGGTGACTTGTTAGGTGGTTACAAGCCAGTTAACTCCAAGACAATCGCACTGCCGATTCAGGAGACCTTTGAATCGCTATTCGGGGCTACGTTCTCATTGAAGAAAAATGAACATTTCTATAAGATGCTTCACAAGTGTTTCAATAGAAGTCAATGGAGAAATGTCGTTCGCCTTTGGGCGGAGGCCTGTAAAATGGCCCATAGCATTCTCGAGATCACAAAAGAATCCGAGGAGGACGACAATAAAAAGAAGAAGAAGAAGAGAAGACTTGATGATCATGAAAAAAAGCTTCTCTCAGATAAATGGACTGAATTTGAAGACCTGGTACGAAAGTTTGAAGCCCAATCCTCCTCCATCGAGGGTTCTTTTGTTTTTGACTTTGTTGAAGGTTCATTGGTAAGAGCTGTAAGAAATGGGGAATGGTTGCTTTTAGATGAGGTCAATTTGGCATCTGCCGACACATTAGAAAGTATATCAGATTTGTTAGCTGAGAAGGACTCTAGAAGCATTTTACTATCTGAAAAGGGCGATGCTGAACCGGTTAAAGCTCACCCAGACTTTAGAATATTTGCATGCATGAATCCCGCGACCGATGTCGGTAAGAGGGACTTGCCATCAGGCATTAGGTCGAGGTTTACCGAAATTTACGTTCATTCACCAGATCGTGATATATCGGACCTCTTGACCATTATTGATAAATACATTCACAGGTACAGCGTAAGCGATGAATGGGTGGGCAATGACATTGCAGAGCTTTACTTGCAAGCCAAAAAATTAGCCGAAGATCACCAAATTGTGGATGGATCCAACGAGAAACCACACTTCAGCATTCGTACGTTAACTCGTACTTTACTCTATGTTTGTGACATTGTTCATATTTACGGTCTTCGCCGCTCACTATATGATGGTTTCTGCATGAGTTTTCTAACTCTTCTGTCACAAAAGTCGGAGGAACTTCTTGAACCCATCATTCAAAAGTATACTCTCGGAAGATTGAAGAATGTGAAATCAGTCATATCTCAAGCACCACAATCACCAGGCCCCGACTACGTTCAATTCAAGCATTACTGGATGAAGAAGGGTCAGGAGGAAATAAAGGAACAAGCGCATTATATCATCACTCCATTTGTTGAGAAAAATTTGATGAATTTGGTGAGAGCAACTTCGAGCAAAAGATTCCCTGTTCTTGTTCAAGGTCCTACCTCGGCCGGTAAGACCAGTATGGTTAAATATCTCGCTGAGATTACTGGTCACAAATTTGTTCGTATTAACAACCACGAGCACACCGATTTACAGGAATACTTGGGTACTTATGTTACCGATGATACCGGTAAATTGGCATTTAAAGAAGGTGTTCTAGTGGAAGCTTTAAGAAACGGTTACTGGATTGTGCTAGACGAGTTGAATTTGGCTCCCACCGACGTTTTAGAGGCTCTTAATAGATTGCTTGACGATAATCGAGAGCTATTCATACCAGAGACACAAGAAACCGTCCACCCCCATCCCGATTTCATGCTGTTTGCAACACAGAACCCTCCTGGTATATATGGTGGCCGTAAAATTCTTTCCAGAGCTTTTAGAAATCGTTTCCTCGAGCTTCATTTCGATGATATTCCTCAAGATGAACTGGAAGTGATTTTGCGCGAACGCTGTCAAATAGCTCCACCCTACGCAAAGAAAATCGTGGAGGCTTATCGCAACCTTTCGGTTGAAAGGTCATCATCGAGACTTTTCGAGCAGAAGAATAGTTTCGCTACCTTACGTGACCTTTTCCGTTGGGCTCTCAGAGATGCTGTTGGTTACGAGCAGTTGGCTTCCAATGGTTACATGTTACTAGCTGAGCGTTGTAGGACACCCCAGGAAAAAGAAGTTGTGCAGAGGACACTAGAGAAAGTAATGAAGGTAAAACTTGATATGGACAAATACTATGAAGGTTTAGAAGACAAATCATTAGTTGCGAAAGAATCCTCTGTTGTTTGGACAAAAGCATTGCGCCGTCTATCTGTCTTGGTTTCTACTTGTCTACAGAACAATGAACCCGTCTTACTGGTCGGTGAAACTGGTTGCGGTAAAACAACGATTTGTCAATTGTTGGCCTGGTTCAAAACCAAGCAGTTAATTACTTTAAACGCGCATCAGAATACAGAAACCGGTGACTTACTCGGAGCTCAAAGGCCTGTTCGTAATAGATCTGCCATCCAGGCCAAGTTGGCCGAAGAGCTACGTGAGGTTTTGGGCAGCTCTCTAAGCTCGACAAATGAGCCCAGCCTGGATGAAATGCTTGAAATATATGACAGTATGGATAAGACGAGTATTAATGAGCGTCAATTGGCGTCGATCAAAAAACTGCGGGAAAACTCAAAAGTCCTCTTTGAATGGTGTGATGGTCCACTAATTCATGCTTTGAAAAGTGGCAACTTTTTTCTGCTGGATGAAATTTCATTAGCCGATGACTCAGTCCTGGAAAGATTGAATAGTGTGCTAGAGCCTGAGCGAAGCTTGTTACTGGCTGAGAAGGGGGCCTCCGACTGCCTCGTAACTGCTACCGATGGCTTCCAGTTCTTCGCTACAATGAACCCTGGTGGAGACTATGGTAAGAAAGAGCTGTCCCCTGCTTTGAGAAATCGTTTTACTGAAATATGGGTCTCCTCGATGGAGGACTTTGATGATGTTCAATTAATCGTATCGTCGAAATTAGCACCACCTCTGAAATTCCTAGGGAAAGTGATTGTTGCATTTTCAGAATGGTTTGCCGTAAAGTTTGGCGGTGGCAATGCCTCTAGTGGTGTGGTTTCCCTTCGTGATATTCTGGCTTGGGTTGAATTCATGAATAGCAGTATTTCGACTGTCAAAGACCCCAAGGCAGTACTCTCTCATGGTGCGGCAATGGTATTCATTGATGCTCTAGGAACGAATAACACAGCTTATCTTGCTGAAAGTGAGGACGGTTTGTATGAGTTAAAGCGAGAGTGCATTAGGCAGCTATCGGAGTTTGCAAAAGGAGATTTAAGTGCATATTTCAAAAATTCTACCACGATCGAAGTTAAGAAAGATGCTTTGCTAGTTGGACCCTTCAAGTTGTCCAGAAATTCAACGGAAAACATCACCAACTCCTTCAACTGGAATGCCCCCACTACTGCCATGAATCTTCAACGCGTCGCGCGTGCCTTACAAGTGCATAAACCAATATTGCTTGAAGGTAGTCCAGGTGTAGGTAAAACAAGTTTGGTGACAGTCTTGGCCGAGATTACGGGCAATAATTTAACTCGTATCAATTTGTCAGAACAAACCGATCTAATAGACCTTTTTGGTTCTGATGTTCCAGGGGAAAATTCTGGAGAGTTTGTATGGCGAGATGCCCCATTTCTTAGAGCAATGCAATTAGGTGAATGGGTCCTTTTGGATGAAATGAACTTGGCATCCCAATCTGTACTGGAAGGTCTGAATGCATGCCTTGACCACCGTGGGGAAGCCTATATCCCAGAATTGGATAAGAATTTTGCACGCCATCCGAACTTCACTGTCTTCGCTGCACAAAATCCACAGTACCAAGGTGGTGGTAGAAAAGGTCTGCCAAAATCATTTGTTAATCGTTTCAGTGTTGTTTACATCAACACCCTTTGTAGCAATGATTTGTTGTTAATCGTCAACAATTTGTTCCCGAATATTAACACTGCCACAGCTGCAAAGATGATTGAACTAATGTCAGTCCTCGAAGATCAGGTTTGCAAAAGAAAGTTATGGGGTACTCAGGGATCACCGTGGGAATTCAATCTAAGAGATACTCTTAGATGGATGAAATTGATGACCGAGGAGTCTCTATTGGAGGAAGCGCAAGTGGCGGACTTTTTTGATATCATCGTAAGACAAAGGTTTAGAAATGTACCAGACAGGGAAAAGGCCCAGATGTTAATTGAGAATATTTTTGGAGCTTACAAAAGAAGAGATGATTTCTATAAGATTGATGCAGACTACCTTCAAATCAATGCGGAGGTTATAAGAAGGAACGATTCATATCACTACCCAACCGCTCATTTATCTCCATTGCAGTGTAATTTCGGTATCTATGAGTCTGCCATTCGATGCATAAAAAACAATTGGCCTGTTATATTGGTGGGACCCAGTAACTCTGGTAAGACAGACCTTGTCATGTTTTTGGCAGCAACTATTGGTGCGGAAGTTGCAATGTTTTCGATGAATAGCGATGTCGATAGCATGGATATTTTGGGTGGGTATGAGCAAGTTGATCTGACTAGAAAGATTTCGCACATTACAGATAATCTACGTCGATATCTGAGGAAGTCTCTCACGGCCAATATGGGATTCGATGGTCAGAACCCAGATGCAGTTGTTACAGGATTCGAGCTCATGGACTTCGTGTCACATTTTTCAGTCACCGCTGAGAATTTCGAAGAGTTCCAGAAGCGTTTTGATGCCTTTTATTGTTTCATGACCGAAAACGCTGAGGTCAAGGAATTAGCTTCTAGTATCAAAGATATGTCCTCCCTCGTTGTCAAAGAGGCCGCGGTTAAATTTGAGTGGTTCGATGGTATTTTAGTTAGAGCAGTCGAGAAGGGGCACTGGCTAATACTAGATAATGCAAATCTGTGCTCGCCATCGGTTTTGGATAGACTAAACTCTCTACTGGAGACTAATGGATCCTTAATTATAAACGAATGCAGTCAAGCAGATGGTCAACCCAAACAGGTTTTCCCGCATCCTAACTTTAGGTTATTCTTAACAGTCAACCCGAAATATGGTGAGTTGTCGAGAGCTATGAGGAATAGAGGAGTTGAACTTTTTATGGAAGATTTAAATGACAGAGCTACTAGCTTTGACAAACTCACGCTTGGCTATGATCTATCAGGGCCGGAGCACAAAACCCAAGCAGTGGATGACAGCATGAAAGCATTGTCTTTACGTGATTTGCGGCCAGCTTTGCCACTGAAGAGGTTTGTTCCTTCTCATTTGTCCTCGCCCGTCACATTTGCGCAAGTTTTGGATGTCATCGACCAGTCGCCATCCGACATTCTAGTGAATCCTCTCCTCAGTTTGATGCCTTTCAATCAGCTCAATGAGTTGGATGGTTGGGGTAAAAATATTGTGAACAATCGTTTTTTCCAAGAGGGGTCCATTGCTGGAAAGCTTTGTGCCTATCGTACCTCTTTGACGAACCTCAGAGTGGAAGACAGATTGGATTCTTTGATGATTCCTACAAAAGAGAGAGTATCTGGGCTTTTGAGATTGAATACAGAGAGCTGCAATGCACAAAATTACTTACCAACACTCAATGTTTATGAACTTTCGACCATCGAGAAGGCTCTTCCTCAAAATTTTAAGTTAGAGTCCATCTACCTGCTGGCTGCCCTAGAATTACTTCTTAAGTGCGATTCTGACCTGCAGTACACTTCCGCAAAGGCCACAGGAGGTAAGCTCAACGATCTTTCCTATATTGAAATGTCAGCAGCATTAGAAAATGGCCGTAATATCAAGACGCCGCCACGAATTCCAATCTACAGAGTTCTGAAAAGGACTATAGAATTTCTCTCTCAGAAAGTTCTCGAAGGAGAGCTTATGAAAGGTTTTGACTTCTATCAATTTGTTTGGAAACTTCTGATTGTCTGGATTGGTGCTTTTGAAACGTCTTACAGGAAAGATGAGGCACGGTTAGCTGTGTACAAGGACATGTTCAGACAATGCATCGAATCCGCTGGACAAGGACAGAATTTAGATGGTCTGTCATACATCTTCTCGGGTTTCAATAGTTCCTTAGATCTGGCACGCGGTCACTCGATGAATATTCTGTGGAGCACCTTTAGAAGCTCGTATCCCTCAAGTGCAGAAACTTGGGAGTTTTGGAATGAACTAAGCAGAAGCTCGAAGAGATTTGATGAAGTTGCAAAAAATCAGTTTCCTGACGCTTACGTGGAGGTAGAATCCCTGAGAAGTATTTTTACAGCTTTGTTCGAGGACATCCTGAATAATACTGTGAATGACTTCAGGCTGTTGCGCGCCAATCTTGATTCTGGAATTCAAAAGCTGGAAGAGATCTCTGCTATGTTTTTAACCAAAAGACAGCACCTGTTTTTGAGTGAGTTCGATCACATTGCAAGATGTTTGCTGGCCGAGGGAGAGGTTGAAATTGAAGCCGTCAACCACCTGGCACCCTTCACCTCACTGAATACTGAACAAATCTTCAAAATCCAGACAAAAGCATATTGTTTCTCACCATTATTTGATTTCTTGTGGATCAAGACAAATGGAGTGTACGAGTCTTTTGCGGACAAGATGTTTTCATCATCGTTCTTCAGCGATATTCTGGCCAAAAGCAATATAATGAAAAGCTTTCCAGGTAGTATTGTGGGACAAACATTGTCAGATGCTAAACTTTTGCTCTCGACGACCGTGAAACTCTCCAAGAAAGTTTTGAATGACCCACTCCTCCTGTTTTCGGATAGGTTGCGCCAGTGGCTAACGAATATCATAGAAACTCACATCGAAACTGATGTGACAAATATTGATGATCGAGAAATTATAAAAATTGCTCACAGTAAAGGTCGTGGAGAGTTTGCTAAAGTGTTCGAAGATTATCTCACTTCTGTTATCGGTCTCTTGAGAACACCCTCCTATGAAACATTAGGAAGAGCTTGGGTCATATTTGGTGCTGCACTAATTCAGCTGTATGCTCCTGATCGTCCTTCTGATCCTGCAATTCGTGATTATGTCATATACGACAATTTTCTGAAGCACAAGGGGTTCTCCAAACAACTCCAGACTTCTTGGTCCTCAGTTCGTCATGTTGTCAGTGGAGATAAGCCAATATCAGCCGAAGAACTTATTGGTTGTAGTTCAGAAGTTGTTCCACCAGGCAAACCCAGAGTGTACCGTCCGTCCTCAGCCATCGACGATTTATTTGACGAATGGACCTCGCTGTACAACTCGACTCTGAACTTAGAAAATGCCGACAGCTTGATGAAATCTATTGCTCTTTGGGAAAATACGTCAGCTAACCGGTTGAGTATGTTCCAACAGAATACTTCACAGCTTCTGGACCGTCTAAGGACTGGTTACCAGTATTTCTCAGATCTGAACGAGATTTTTGCGGGTTACATACATTGCATGAAATTTGGTTTTGATCTGTTAGGGTACGGTAGTCGTCAGAGAGTTACTGACACCGAGGTCGATTCATTGTGGGCAGTTGACCCTCTGACGATCATGTCTCCCTTCAAAATTGAAACTAGCTTTAGGGAAATGACTAAAATCTGCAGAAAATGTAGCACCGATACTGTGAACGTCGAGAAAATCCTCAATTACTATATGCAACTTTCAAGGCTACACAAGTCTGATGACCAGGTCATCTCTGTTTGGAACGGCGCGCTTCAAATATTGTACTACAGATGGTCACTCAGAGAACGCAAGGCGGAAAGTAAGCTAAAAGAGCAATCCTCTATATTCAAGTACCAGGATGATACTGATAACTACGAGGAGGATTTCAAAAAGATGTTTCCAGATTATGAGGAAATTTTGAGTGTAACAGATGTAGATGGGAACACTGCCGAAACCGAGCTAAATGAAATTTACTTCTCACTTGCAAAATCATATATGGCAATATTTGAGGATGATCAAGACGTGAGACTGGAAAGCTTACTGCAGGAAGGTTCTAATGTTGTTCAAATTCTTATGGATATGGAGGTATCTTCGAAAGAACATGGTCTACAAAGTGCTCAACTGACCTCAGTTCTGAACAGATTAGCTGGCGAGGTAGAACGTTTCGAAATGCAGAGCGATGATGTTGATTTCTACAATGGCTTCTCAATCTCGGAGTCGCAAAAGGCGATCGTAGTTGTCGACGCTTTATGGAAATCTACCTATGACCTGTTGATACAATGGCCTGAACATGCTACCTTAAATGAGCTTTTCCGTATTTGCAAAGAGTTTTTAAGTTACTCGACCAACACCCCAATTGCTAAATTGTTACAGAAGCTGGAGCAGATTTATACGTTCGTTGCAGAATGGGAAAAATATGCCTCTTCTCAAGTATCTCTTCAAGTGCACATTAAGAGCATAACTGATTTGATTATATCATGGAGAAAATTGGAACTACGAACATGGTCGAGCTTACTTGAGACGGAGGATGTCAAGTTGGAATCCAACATTGGAAAATGGTGGTTCTATCTTTTCGAAACAATAATTGTCTCAGTGAACTCCTCAGAATATGATGAGGCAAAGCTCACGACGCTGTTAGTGTCACTTAACGTGTATTTCAGCAAGAGTTGTGTGGGTGAGTTTGTTCCTCGCCTGAAACTACTAAAAGCGTTCGCGAAGCACCTCAGCTCTTTGAATTGTACAGTGCCAGGCATTCTGCGGGCAGTCAACAACATCATAGCTTTTTACAGCCAGTTTGAGCCGCTAATTATCGATCATATTGTTACTGGTCGGAAGCAACTGGAAAAAGATGTTAAAGATGTCATTTTGCTAGCAAGCTGGAAAGACGTAAATGTGGAAGCATTAAAACAAAGTTCTCGCCGTTCTCACAACAGTCTGTACAAACTGATTCGTAAGTACCGTGCAATCATATCTGAAAGCGTTCAGCCTATGATTGAGAGTGGTATTCCGCAATCTCAGAAGACAATAGTTGGCGCACCGCTACTGCGAATGCCAACTCCTAGAGAATTGAATCTAATAGAAGCTAAGCGGGTAGTGATTGAAATACCAGATTGGGATTCCAGACCGCTACCTCTAAAAAATATCGATGTTGTGATGGCAAACATGAATAGCTACCTAAAACAAATGAGCGATATGGAAGTTCCTGACTTTACTTTTGTTGCGAAAGGAATGGCTTCAGAAGCAGAGAGATTGGAAAAAGATACACCAAAGGTTTATTCAAAAGAGAAGAAGAAGTTACTGGCCTCCTTGAAAATGCAGAAAACCAAGATTTTGAGTGACAGTCTAAAGGAGCTTAGAAGGATAGGTCTAAAGAACAGTTTCCGGGAAGATATACATAAGGTACAGTTAACGGTTACTGCTGTTCTAACGAACATGGCATCTTTCTCGAATTCATCATTGGAAGGCTGTGACTCTCATTTCCTAAGGATATTAGACTTACTGCCGAGCTTGAGAAGTGCCGTCTCCGAACCATCTGATAGCATACCTACTGCTTATGTCGAGAAGGGTATGGCAACAGTGGAAAATCTGATATTCTCATTGATAACCACCAGAGAACCGATCAAAAGCCTAGCAACTAACCATGAGAAGTTCAGTCGTCTTCGTATCGATTTGGAGGCAATTATCAATTCGCAAGCCGACTTGCGGTTCAGGTCTGTAAGTCACAACTATTGTATGCTGCAAAATGTCTGTAAATGGCTACCTATTCTGATCGACTATGCTCTGATCACCATGAATGTGACATCCTCATTTGGCAGTATATCCAGCGATGTTGCATTCTTCAACAACATCAAGACTGAGCTGGGTAGATTCGAGCAGAATGCAAAGGATCTATCTACTTGGGATTCGTCTTCCCGAAGCACCTACGAAGAGTTTGAAACCTTCGTAGGAGACCTGCTG
Source organism: Torulaspora delbrueckii (assembly GCF_000243375.1). NCBI lineage: Eukaryota > Fungi > Ascomycota > Saccharomycetes > Saccharomycetales > Saccharomycetaceae > Torulaspora > Torulaspora delbrueckii. The sequence continues at coordinate 781,294 of NC_016506.1, read as the reverse complement.
GTTGAGTTGAGATCCCGAGGCAGTGATACTACCTTCTTCATTTATAACATGCTAGCGATGTGGGTCGAAGATAATGCTTTTAAAGTTGCAAAGATAGAGTGCGAGGAGGGATCACTAAATGAGGTCGAAAACGCGCTTCGTAAACTTTTCGCAAGTATATTACTGTCATTCCAGAAGGTTTTGGAATCCGGTGTTGAATCCATTAGCGAGGACGAAGATAGGTGGCTCTCTACGTCTTCTCAACGTGTTGTAGGTAATTTGAAATCGCTACGCCACGTCATCATTGTAAGAAACATGGAAGCAGTCGTTGAATTACTGAAGAAGTACAACTATGTCGCGCGTCACTCCGTTTTGGTACGTGCTTTGGTAACTTTTACTTTACCGGTGATAAATTCTTACGAAAGTGCCATGACTACCATGCTGCAGAAGGGTAGAGCCTTTTACACCGATTTGGCACATGGCTCTTACATTTTGAGTGTGCTGTTACGGAACTTGGCCAAGAACGGTTTCTGTTCACCAGAGCCACCATCAGAAGAAGTCGACGACAAAAACCTTCACGAGGGAACAGGTCTAGGAGATGGAGAAGGTGCCCAAAATAACACTGAAGATATCGAGCAAGATGAAGACTTGACTGAAAATGCTCAGACTGAAAACAAGGATCAGGAAGATAAGAATGACGATGACCAAGAAGAAGATGCTGTAGCAATGGAAGGTGATATGGCTGGAGACCTGGAAAATCTCTCGGATCAGGAAGATCAAGAAGATGCCGATGAGCAGGAGGAAGAAGAAGAAGAGATGGATGAGCAGGTTGACGACTTGGATGACGACGATCCTAATGCTATCGATGATAAAATGTGGGACGAAAAGCCTGACGACGAAGCCAAAGAAAAGAACACAGACTCAAATTTAGATAATAAAGATGATGACGCCGATGTTCAGGCAGCAGAAGGTGAAAGCAAAAATGCTGATAAAGGTGAAGACGAACGTAAAGACGAGAATGCACAGGAAAGTGAAGTTAAGAAGGAAGAAAATGAAGCTGGAGAAGACAAAGATGAGATGGAAGAAGAAAACGAAGGAGAAGAAAACGTTGGAGAACAAGAAGATGAAGTAAGGAATGAAGAAGGCGAAGATCTAGCTCCAGAAGTTCCTGAAATCGAAACTTTGGAACTTCCTGAGGATATAAACTTGGATTCTGGTGAAGAAAAAGAAGAAGAAGAAGAAGATGGTGACCAGAACATTAGCGATACTGAAGACTTGAATGAGCAAATTAAGGATGAGGAACTCTCTGATTCTGTTGAGTCGGAAGAATACGTGGATGAGCAGTCCGATGTAGAGATGGATACTCATGAACAAGACCAAGAAGGAAGTGACAATGAGATGGACGACAATGGTCTTCCAAGTGATGGGGAGGAGACACAGGATAATCCAGACGAGAAGAGTGAAGTATCCGACGAAGAAGACTTACATGATGATCAACAAGTAGATGCAGAAGGCGGACAGGGTGCTACCGAAGACAATCTCGCAGGACTTGACGGTGTAAATGAGCCTGAAGATATCGAATCGAATGATCCAGATGCCGCTGCTCAGCAGCAATCTGGTTCAAAAGGCATAGGATCGGATTCACGAGACACTGAGGAGACAAAAGACATCGGTAGCTCCGGCGACACTCAAAGTGCCAAAGAAGATAATGAGATTGATGAAGTGGACAGAAATGAGTCTTCAAGAAGCGAAGCCAAGGAGGCCTTGAAGCAGCTTGGTGATTCTCTTAAGGAGTACCATAAACGGAGACAAGAGATCAATGAGGCATCTCAGGTCGAAAATGAGGACCAAGTCAATGAGGCGGCTAATCAGAGACCTGATGAATTCGAACACCTTGATGGAACCAATACTGAAAGCGATACACAGGCTTTGGGACATGCTAACCAGGACCAAGTCCAATCGATTGATGAAAATAAAGCAATAGAGGATGACCTTTCGGATCTTGAGAAGCATCAAGACTCTGATGTCGACATGGACGTTGAAGATGGAGCAGTTGGTGATGAGAATAATGAATCTGCGCCAACCGAGGGAGCGAATGCCACTGACGACGCTACTGAAGAAAAGAAAACAAGAGGAGCCTTCATTGGAGAAAGGAAAGATCTTTCTCAAATTGGTATTACGCTCACCGATGCGCTACAAGGGAACGACAATAATGAGCTTGAAGAACTAATGGATGAAATTGATACCGAGACTTTGCAAGAACAAAGTGATCCTCCAAGATCTATCGATGATTCCCGTGAATTATGGCACGACAGTGAAATTGCCACCGCTGAGTTGTCTGCACGTCTAAGTGAGCAATTGCGGTTAATTTTGGAGCCAACTTTAGCTACAAAATTGAGAGGTGATTATAAGACAGGTAAGAGATTGAACATGAAGAGAATTATACCCTACATTGCATCGCAGTTCAAGAAAGACAAGATCTGGTTGAGAAGGACAAAGCCAAGTAAGCGTCAATATCAAATCATGGTTGCTTTGGATGATTCTAAATCTATGAGTGAGTCGAAATGCGTCAAACTGGCATTCGACAGTCTGTGCCTTGTCTCAAAGACTTTAACTCAGTTGGAGTCTGGTGGACTTTCCATCGTTAAGTTTGGTGAAACCATCAAAGAAGTTCATTCTTTTGACCAGCAATTCAGCAATGATGCGGGTGCTAAATCTTTCCAATGGTTTGGATTCCAAGAAACGAAGACGGACATTAAAAAGCTCGTTGCGGAATCAATCAAAATATTTGAGCGTGCCCGTCCTTTGAATACTGGTGACCAGTGGCAGCTCGAGATTGTTATCTCAGATGGTTTGTGTGAAGACCATGACACCGTTCAACGTCTAGTGCGTCGTGCACGGGAGAATAGAATCATGTTGGTCTTTGTGATTATCGATGGTATCAACAACAGTGAATCCATCATGGACATGAGTCAAGTAAAATACATTCCTGATCAATTTGGTAACATGCAATTGAAGATTGACAAGTATTTGGATACTTTCCCATTTGAATTCTACGTTGTGGTTCATGATATCAGCGAGTTGCCAGAAATGCTCTCTACAATCTTAAGACAATTTTTTACAGACTTAGCATCTTCGTGATGCTCAACTATGTAATAGTAATGTATATCTGTTTCAATAAGTGAAATTATACAGATATTTGAGCCCAAATTCCTTTATTCATGCCCTAACTATCATCGCAGTTTAAAAATTTTCAGCGATCTACAAATTTACACATATAAAAGGCAAGAAACTTGAAAGACACCTCTTAAGTCAGCCATCTCATAATGAATCCAAATCAGAACGTAACAAGACTAAAGATATGCTCATGCTTACCAGGAGGCGAGTACTGATTAATATTTTTATTTCTACAGGTCAATCGACTGACCTTCTTGAAGATAATGTGATGATATAACTACTTGTTGCTCGAAGATACTTCGATGTGAGCGCAATGATTTCTCAATAGACTACAACGGTATCTGACTATCAACCTGTAAATATTAATACCTTGAGCTATAACTCTTGGCACATTCTACATGAATCTTTATTTCCAACTGCATCTCTTAATAACTTTCGTCCATCTTCAAACTAGTCATATAGGATGAAGAAAGGTTGATCAGCTTACAACTGTTCAATATTATTAATCCATAACCAACGGGATTTAATAGATGGCGAAGGGAAAGCCAAACGGGGTGCGATATCGTTATCCACTGCCGATACATCCCATTCAACTACCAATTCTAGTGCCACACAACCCAGTCTCCTGTATATATTGGGCTTACTGCTACGTAACGACTATCAACAGAGTTACAAAGATCCATGTGGATATCACCAGTGGCAAATATGCTCACGTATTGGTGCGAAATGCTGAGCAAATGATGTACCTATGGGAGAATGGCTTCTTTGGCACAGGTCAGTTATCTAGAAGTGAGCCAACCTGGATAGAACGTACAGTGACCAGGATCAACGAAAGTATGGGGGACGGCTCTAAAAACTTGGCTTTAGAAAGGATTACTGAAAAGAGAAGATTGCAAAGATTGGAGTTTAAGAGAAAGAGGGTGGAGTTCGAGAAGTATATATTAGACTTGAGAAGGCAAGGTGGTAGCATTGAACAAGAAACTGAAGTTCTAGAGAAACAGAGACAGGCGCTACGCGATTTCAAGGCATCACAGGATAAAGATAACTCTGAAGAAGAAATAATCCTTTACAATGAGTCTGAGTCACTTTTCGACGATGAAGGTGGGGTTCAACCGCTGGAAGCTTTGGAATTGATGCCTGTGGAAGCCATTTTCCTTTCATTTGCACTACCTGTACTCGATATAAGTATTAAGACGCTTGCTGGCAGACTATTTGACAATGATACTCTCTCTTACAATACTCTGTACCCTCTCGTCAGACAATATGTGGCTTACCACCACTACCGGTCGCATGGTTGGTGTGTGAGATCCGGTATCAAGTTTGGTTGCGATTATCTTCTCTACAAGCGTGGACCCCCATTCCAGCATGCTCAATTCTGCATCACGGTGCTGGATAGCGAAGAATACCACGACTACACATGGTATTCAAGTGCTGCACGGGTTGTAGGTGGGGCCAAGAAGACGTTGATTTTGTGCTATGTAGAAAGAATGGCTTCAGAGGAACGGATCGTTGAACTTTGGAAGAATGGGCAGTTCGCTGATGTGTTTTCCAGTTTCAAAATTGGAGAGGTAATCTACAGAAGATGGGTCCCAGGTAAAAACAGAGACTAAACTTTTTGATGACTTGTATTGTATGTAACTTAATTAATGTCTGCTTATATCAGATCCTTGTGCGCTTGAGAGACCCAACCACAATCTCTAACCCCTTTGTTCTTGGCTTTAGGGCCTTTCACTGGATCATCATAAATTTCGTTCAGCTTTTCGTCGTGCGTAGCTGGCTTCGAGATGCAGATGTATTGGTTATCGGGAAGCACACACCTCAGTTGTGAGCTTGGAAAGGGACAAGGACAATCTTTTGGTTGTGCGACGCACTCCATTGTGTCAGGACATAGATATCCACCACATTCGCTGTTTAAGTATTTGTCCTCGAACGATTGCGGAGCACCTTGTTGTTCCTGGTTCTGGTGTTGATTAAAGTTGAAAAGAAAACCGGACCCAATAGCTATCGTCATCAAAAATGACCCTAAAAGATTCCACATCATTCAGCCGATTCAGTTTCAGTCCCAGTATCGCTTCTAATACGCCTTTGAGCAACATAGTGGGATTAAGTATTGATAATTAGGCCAACTCATCAAATATCGAACAGTATAAGGCATGAAAAGTCACGTGGAGGTGGTATTGATCGGCAGTTCCGATGCAAACCGATGGCATTTGCCTAGGTATCGGCGTTGTCAATGAGCCTCGTAACCCACCCTCCTAATGAGTTTTACATTTCTGTACTTCATCGTTCTCTTCCATCGCGAGACCAAAAGAGGGTCTAAAGCCCTACAGGAAGTCAAATTGGACAGAACAAAATATCAGTACTAGAGTATCCACTCAAAGCTTTAAGTAACCTCTTGAACAGCTTGTAGAATCTAACTATCGCGACCCTGTGTAATATTGATGAATACGCGTAAATCTTTAAAACGCGTTAATCGAAAAGCCTTACTAGAAACCTAAAAATTACAGAACAAGAGTCGAAGCTCCTAAGAGGCTGCTGAGAGGTCGCTATAATGTACTATGAGATCCGCCAGATTGCGGAACCGTACAATGATATTCTGAGGGATTCTTCCAGTCACTCGTCGTGCCAATTGGTCATATTTGTTTCATGCCTGAACATCGATGCTCTCTGTGCGACTAAGATGCTATCGCAATTGCTAAAAAGGCAATTGGTTCAATTGCAAATCGTTCCAGTTTTTGGGTATGCTGAGCTTAAGAGTCATTACTCGAGATTGGATGATAACATTAATAGTGTAATATTGGTTGGATGTGGGGGGAGTATAGATATTGAATCTTTCTTCGAGATTGACCCCAAGGAGCTACTTGTAGACAATGAGGATAAAGACGTCGAGAAGGGGGCAAAGTACAGAAGGAATATATATGTTTTCGATGCCCATCGACCTTGGAATCTGGATAATCTGTTTGGATCGGATATTGTGAATTGTATGGACGATGGAACCGTTGAGGAAGAGCTAAGTGAGCAGAAGAAGGCTTACTTTCGACTACTTGAACTGGACAATGAGATGAAAGAGGGCGATGATGAGGAAGAAACGGATGCAGAGCAAACAGACAAGGACGAGAATGATGATGACGATGATGATGAGGTTGAATTTGTGAATAGAAAGAGACCTAGTCCCGAATCTAAAAAACAAAGCAGAAAACAGCAGAAGAAGGAGATACATGAACTCGAGACTACCATAGAAGAGTACTACTCTAGCGGTACCTCCGTTGTCAATTCCCTTTCTCTTCAAGTGTACTCACTCATATCGGCGGTTGGTGAATGTAATTTAAACTACTTATGGTTGACAATACTGGGAGCCACCTCGCTGGATACACCACATCCACAGGTGTACAATAGACTATATCCATTGTTACAGGACGAAGTGAAAAGAATATCGCTAAGTAACTACTCAGGCAAAACACCCGATTCTCTTTCCCTAGAGATCCAACCGGACTACTACTTATTTCTGTTAAGACACTCATCACTATATGACAGTTTTTTCTACTCCAATTTCGTTAATGCCAAGCTATCTTTGTGGCGTGAGAATGGTAAGAAACGGCTCCATAAGATGTTTGCTACGATGGGTATACCGATAACTACAGCACAAGAAACATGGATTTATATGGATCACTCGATCAAGAGAGAACTGGGGATTATATTCGAGAAAAACCTTGAGAGATATGGTTTACAGGACATAATAAGAGATGGATTTGTGCGTACCCTTGGATTCCGTGGATCAGTAAGTGCGAGTGAATTTGTGGAAGCACTTACGGCACTGCTCGAAGCGGGCCAATCAAAGAATGGCCTTGCAGCTGAGTTTAATAATACCCAAGAAAAAGCGTCAGATCAATCGACCGACTCTGACCTCCCACATAAGAGATGGATCGCCAATTTTTGGCAAGGTTGGGATGCTTTAGATAATGATAAAATTACTCTTCTGAAACACGGAATAAAGTTAGCTCAGTCATTACAAAAGGCGATTTTCAACACTGGTGTTACTATATTGGAGAAGAAATTAATAAAAGACTTACGCATTTATAGGTTATGTGTCCTTCAGGATGGACCAGACCTGGACCTATACCAAAACCCACTAACTTTACTTCGACTTGGAAACTGGCTGATAGAATTTTGTGCCGAATCTGAGGAGAAACATCTACTTCCGATGGTTTTAGCGACGCTGAACGATTCTACTGACACATACTTAGTGGCTGGTCTTCCACCCAGATACCCAAGAGGCCTGGATAACTCACCGGTACGTAAACCAATCGTGAACAACTTTAGCATGGCATTCCAGTATATGACATCAGAGACAGGTGCAAGAGTAAAGATCGATAATTTCGAGAGTTCAATAATCGAGATTCGGCGTGATGATTTACTACCTTTCTTGGAGAAATTGACGATGAGCGGACTGCTCTAGTTCCTCAAGCAGCATTCATAACTACAATCATATAAGTAAACTCTTCATAATCTTTGTATTTTACACGTATTTTCTTTGTACCCTCTTAAGGCTTGATTAGATAACCGATGAGATAAAAACACTACGCTAGGCGGTAACCAATAGTTGTTAAAATGCCAAGAGCTCATAGAGTGAACGAGCATTTTCCAGATGACGAATCCTCCGCAACAGATCAAGGGCTTTTTCATTTACCTTCGTTACCTCCTTGGAAGACACCAAAACTTAAAGGTCCTCACCATTCTTCGAGCAAGCACCACTATGCTACCCCATTGAAAGGTTCAGCTTCACTACTCGTTTATCACTCACATGAAGGCAATGAATCTCAAGAAGACGTTGGAGATTCTGGTCTTACCGATGGAATACTGAACATAAAGGGCCTTAAGGACCACAACGATCTCGATTACGACTACAAACCGTTATTACGAAAACATTTAATAGCAGAAAGCAAGTTACGTGATCTCTTACAGTCTGAAAGGGCTGCTCATTGTCTCATATTCCACAAGAAAGGCCATGCCGGTGACATGACTACTTACAGGCCGGACCTCGAATGGGAATGCTCAGACTACGAAGATGAGCCAGATATTGACGACAATGGATCGGTATTGCAGGGTATACCAGGATGCAGCAAAGAGGATGTGAACTACTTAATAAACAAGAATTTCATGTCGCAGAGACCAAATGTACGAAAATATGATGAGATTCTTAGTAGGAAGGTCAATGGTCTCAAAAGATTCTGGGGATACTCAGATCTTACCAGCACTTTGAGCAGGAAACATATCCACGAACAATTCCGCCATCTCACTGATGAAATGTTCATCATCGCTGCAACGAAGATCGATCTCAAGAATCTACATAAGGAGGCTCCCAAAGTTGGAGGAAGCTCGACACCAAGCCCAACTCCGGAAGGTCTCAATACGTAGAAAGTAGCAGTAAAATAAGATCTCAAATGACCATCTTCGACCTTTCCACGTGAGGTCTTTCGTGCTAGCTATTGTAACCGAGCGAAGCCTCGAAGGGGCTTTACAATCGAACAAACTTTCACCACTGCTATTATGAACAAGCTAGACTTTGAATAGTCAAACTTCGCTCATCAATAGTTGAAGATAACGATGAACATTGTGAAACTACAAGTATGTGAAGTCAATTGTGTTTTTGAAGGTTTTTTTTGGTGTTGAACTTACTTACTAACACTAGGGATATTATTCAGAGAAAATTCCCTGTGCTTTCCCAAGAGGACTTATTCTCCACTATTGAGAAGTTTAGAGCTATTGATCTCGATGACAAAGGTTGGGTTGAGAAACAGCAGGCTTTGGAAGCTATTTCTCAATCTGGCGATGCCACTTACGATGTTGCAAGAGAGACCTTGAAACAGGTCAATGTGGATGCTTCTGGTCGTGTTGAGTTAGATGATTATGTGGAATTGATTGCCAAGCTAAAGGAATCTCAAGCTGGACCTGCTCCTCAAACAACTTTTGATACTGGTTCCCCTGCTGTGATGCAATCACCAAATCGTGGTGGATTGCAACACAAAGGCAGTGGAGCTCAGGCCAAGATTATCGTTAGTGGCTCTACAACTGGTACTACCCACACTATTAACGAAGAAGAGAGACGGGAGTTTACCAAACATATAAACAGTGTCTTATCTGGAGATGCCGATATTGGTCACCTCTTGCCCTTCCCAACAGACACTTTCCAATTATTTGATGAATGTAGGGATGGTTTAGTGCTGTCAAAGCTGATCAATGACTCTGTTCCAGACACAATTGATACTAGAGTGTTGAACTGGCCAAAGAAGGGGAAAGATTTGAACAATTTTCAAGCAAGTGAAAATGCTAACATAGTTATTAACTCTGCAAAAGCTATTGGGTGTATTGTTGTAAATGTGCATTCCGAAGATATTATCGAAGGTAAGGAACACTTGATTTTGGGTCTCATTTGGCAGATTATCAGAAGAGGTCTGTTGAGTAAGATCGATATAAAAGTTCACCCAGAACTCTATCGTTTGTTAGAAGATGACGAGACTTTGGAGCAATTCCTTAGATTGCCACCTGAGCAAATCTTGCTACGTTGGTTTAATTACCATTTGAAAGCCGCTAACTGGAACAGGAGAGTCAGTAACTTCTCTGGGGATGTGTCAGACGGTGAGAACTATACTATACTTTTAAACCAATTGGCTCCAAGTTTGTGCTCTACAGACCCTCTGCAAACACCTGATTTGTCGCAAAGAGCAGAGCAAGTGTTACAAAATGCCGAAAAATTGGATTGTAGAAAATATTTGACTCCAAGCTCTCTCGTTGCTGGTAATCCGAAATTGAATTTGGCTTTTGTAGCGCACCTTTTCAACACTCATCCTGGTTTGGAACCAGTCGAAGAGTCCGAGAAACCTGAAATCGAAGAATTCGATGCTGAAGGTGAAAGAGAAGCAAGAGTGTTCACTTTATGGCTGAACTCCTTAGATGTCGATCCATCAGTTGTTTCGCTTTTCGAGGATCTAAAGGATGGTTTGATTTTGTTGCAAGCTTACGAGAAGGTAATGCCTGGTGTAGTTCAATACAACCACGTTAACAAGAAACCAAGCTCAGGGTCTGAAATGTCCAGATTCAAGGCTCTTGAGAACACCAATTACGCTGTCGAATTAGGGAAAGCCAATGGATTTTCGCTTGTTGGTATTGAAGGCTCTGACATCGTTGACGGTAACAAGTTATTGACACTAGGTTTAGTCTGGCAGCTAATGCGCCGAAACATTAACAACACCATTAAGAGTTTGTCTTCGAGCGGTAGGGACATGAGTGACTCTCAAATCTTAAAGTGGGCTCAAGAACAGGTCACGAAAGGAGGCAAATCGTCCAAGATTCGCTCTTTCCAGGACCCAGCTCTGGCAAATGCGCACTTTTTGCTGGATGTCATCAATGGGATTGCACCTGGTTATGTTGACTATGATCTAGTCGCTCCAGGTAAGACAGAAGAAGAAATGTATGCTAATGCCAGACTGGCAATTTCTATTGCCAGAAAATTGGGTGCTTTAATCTGGCTAGTGCCTGAAGATATCAATGAAGTTCGCTCAAGATTGATCATCACTTTTGTCGCATCATTGATGTCCTTAAAGAAATGAAGAGCTCTATTCACTGTAGATTGTAAAAATATACATCATCCTCTAAATCTATTATATATGGTTAATAAACCACATTTATCAGATGGGGATTCTTGTGTTGGTGATCTGGTCTTTTAGTTTATCATCCCATTCCAAGGTCAGCTTCCTTATATAATTCAAGACATCTGTGGCACCAGTCCCATCAACTTCCTGAGTTTTGATATATTCACGACCATTCCTGTCGGTAGCCGACCCATATTTTAGATCTTGACGTTCAGGATCAACCATATTGGCGACGTAAACAGGCGCATTAGCTGCCTTGTACCCCTCTATATTGTGCCAAGGAGATCCAATCCATCTAGCTATGTAGAATAACCATAGCATTCCGTAATAAGTAAATAGATTCAAGTAAACGGAGAAGGAATGACTAATGAAAATACCAGGTTGTACAAGGTACTGATGAACTGCGTCTTTGCGTAACTCTTTGTAGGTTGCTAGATGCAAAAGATCGACCAATCTTTTGGAGCCCTCATATGTCGTATCAGATTTGATCATTTGGATATCATTCAAGGATAAGAATTTTGGATCAGACATCAAACTAGAGATCCAAACGACTTTAGCTTTACCAGCTAACAGTAGTGGTAAAATTTTATGAATCAGGTAGTATGGTCCGAAGACGTTTGCCTGGAAGACTAGTCCCAGATCGTCCCTGGATTTGACGCCAACTCTTTGTATTCTATAATTTGGATTCGTGACTGATTCTATAATATTGCAGCAGACTTGCTTTGTTGCACCGACCCAATCAATACCATCATAAACACCCTGGGCCGCATTAACGAAGAAGTAATTTATGGCATCGTATTTCTTGTCCAGTTCATAGTAAGCACTCAAAACACTGACCATATCTGTAAAGTCCACTAGCAAGTAATCATAATCCACAATGCCTGGACGTTTCAACTTTTTGACATGACTTTCGATCTGGTCGATAACTTCACGGACACGAGGGAGAGTCCTTGAAGTTACCACTAGAGTAAGTCTGGTTTTTGGATCCTCACGCTCAATTAGACGAAATGCAATATTCAATCCAAGATTACTGAACATTCAGTAACGGTTAGTAACGTTTCAATACTGGCTTAAAGCATTAATTCCATACCTATTCGTTCCAGTGATGACTGCAACTTTATGGTCAGACATATTATAAGTGCTTAATCTGCTTTGTGGTCTTCAATTGAGCTCTAAAACCAACCCTTTCAGAGTAGTAGTGATAAATTTCTTAATTGCAGCGATGTCTTGGTTAATTAATTCTCTAATTAGCGAAATCTAAACGACAAAAATATCATAATTATCGATGAATCCACAAAAGTCTATAAAACGATTATATGCCCGGTGAAATGCTTGAATTACATGGGAAAAGCTTCTGGACAGCAGCATCCACATCCTGAAGCACATTCTTGACTGCTTTGCCACCATTCAGTGGCACAGGTAGAATGCATTATATGCTCGCATATCTGGCAAACGAAAATACTTCTCGTAACTTTGAGGCCGCAATAATTACAGTTTTGGAAATGGACGCTCCTTTCGTCATTCGCCTCCCAGGTCGTCGTAATGCCACCAAATAAATCTTTATTTTCGTCAATCATTTGAGATGCGATATCCGATGCAGTGGAGTTTGTACTGAAACTAATCTTCAATATTTTGACCCTTTCCATTGGTAAATCCCACCTGTACAAGAGTTTCGCATATTGGTAACTGTAGAACCTAAACTTTTTGGCATCTTCAGGATCCAACAGATGTCTTTCAGGGTCATCAATAGCGTCGAGTACTTCGTCTTGAATCAGCCGCACGTTCAGATCTGGCAATCGGGATTGAAACGGTTGCTGGCTCCGTGTAGGCAACGGAGGGCTTGAACTAATCGTTCGAACGTTATAGCTCTGATGTCTGGCGCTAAAATAGTCCTCTGATTTCACGGATACTTCATCAGGTGAATGTCGATTTTTATTCAACCCCTCTACAGAACTTGAAGCCAAGCTGCTAGAGTAATGCGAGTGAAGGTCTGCTCTCACAGATCTCATTGTATCATTATTGCGAAAAGTAACTAAACTTTCAACTTTTCCTCGGGAAAGTGGTCTTGACTCATCTTCATCTTCAGCAGTCTTCAAATGCTTGGTTGCCTGGCTTGCTACAACGCAACACAGCATTGCCAGCATCTGTAAATTATTCTTTTTCTCAAAGAACTTGATTGCTTCCTTCACGAACCATCTGATACCCATCGGATGGTTGTCCCACATTAAGTCATAAGGATCAGAAATCTCCTTTGTCATAAGCATATCTGATAGTACTTGCCAGCAATGACTTATTTCATCTAAATTGTACTTTTCTGCCACGAGTGCATTATTTCTGGCCACTTGCTCTAAATTAGAGTTCGTCAAGTGATATTCGAGAGCCAGTTCTTTACGATCAGATATGAGATGGCTGAAGTCCTTTATGAAAATAATATTCTTGAGCTTTTTCCAAGAGTCCATAGTTTTGGCCGAATCTGAATGGACTGAAGTAAACTTTTTCGTAAAATTACCGTGCAATGGTGGTAATTTTGTTCTAACAACAACTTCATTCCTCAGTATGTCGCTCCAATCGTTGTCAAAACTATCAGTTGAATACCCATCTGAATCTTGGTCATCAGATGAGTAATTTATACTTTTCGAGGAGACTAGTTGAGTAGAAATTGTTTCAACGTATCGTTTGGGGCGCGTAGAATTCTTCCTAGTGGGCTTCTCGGCAGAACTATCTTTACTTTCCCATGCCCTGGGGCCCGTTTTGTGCTCTTTTTGATGCCTAGTTTTTCCAGTTAGTCGAAGCATTGTTTGTTGCTTTTTCTCCAGGTTGCTTTCTGACATGAAGAAGCAGAGTAACTGGCCTGTCGGGGTCCAAACGGCACCACATTCATTCGGCACTGGGGTACTGTCAAATGTGAGATCTCTTCCGAAAGGATTTCTCAACTCTTTGTTCTCAGAAGAGTCGAAAACAGCCTTATAATGGTCACTTTGCGTCTCTGAGGACGTGTCTGATAAATATTGGGAAGTACCATCAGAACTTGGAAGCGAAGACAGGTTTTCCAGGCCGATCTGATCGGTGATTTCAAAATTAAGTATTGGCTCAATTTCTTGATTCAGGTCATCCAAGTTGATTGTTTCTCCTAATAGCAGTCTCAAACATGGCTCCAAGCAGTACATCCCAGAGTCAGTATACTTATTGGCAATCTCCTCTAATTTTCTTGAAATTTCTTCTCTCTGTTCCTGTTTCAGGTTGCCATTGTCCTCAATGGAGAACTGTGGGGAATTTCCCTTGCTTGGGTACGCCGTCGGAACCTTGACATCAATCCTCAAGAAAACATACTCTTCTGGATTATCATCAGACCAGGGACCATTCAGTGTTATTATAAGCTCACCAGTAGAAACTGAAATTTTCTCGAAGATAATTTTAGGGAATTTATGACCAATTGAACTAACCTCTTCTCCCAAGTTTTGGATAGTGCGCTCAGTAAAAATGTTTTCTGGTGAGCCAGTGTGATTCATTCTGACCCCTGATAACCACGTAATGTAATTAACGTCATCGTTCTTATGTATACCTGAACTTGTAACGAATTTCTCCTTTCTCCTCCTGTAATCATTGCTCACTTCAGGACGAGAATCGGCAGGTTCTTTATTGTAGGTCATATATTCGTAATTGGGGAATGTCTCTTCGAGCCTTTTGCTTCGGTCGAGATTGACTTTGTCATATATCGTATTTGGCACTGGCCACAATCTCAAATCACAATCCTTAGACCACGTCACTAGCTGAAATTCTCTATCATCAACTTGGGCGTCAGACGAGCTTCTAGACCTCCAGAGAAAATCGATCACTCGATTAGTATGACCCTTGAAGGCGTAAATAGGCTGAAGTTTAGTATCACTATTCTCTTTTTTCACACTGTTTGTAAGACTTGCCAGATAAACTGAGTCACCACCACCAATGGTCGGTAGCAAACAACAACCCTCTCCAAATGGTAAATATCTTCCTCGCCATATAGGGAAATCAGTACGAATAGTCCTCTTTGCTTCTGTACAGCTCACAGAATAATCCCAAAACTTTACAGTGCCATCATTTGAACCAGTCATGATTTCATCATTCTTGAATCGATTGAAATCTATACTATTAACTCCACTTTCATGACCCAATAATTTCCCCAGCGGCGTCGAGCCTTTCCTCAGGTCCCATATGGAAACTTCATTACCATGAGCCGAGGCAAGCACATTTTGATCCTTGAAACTCCATTTGACTTGAGATGCCCCAGCTACCCACTCACGAGTAGTGTAAAAGGGTCTGCTCGGGCTTCTCATATCCCAGGCATGCACATAGGTGTCAATGGAGCACGTAGCCAAGATATCGGGATGCTGGTGATTGAAATTTATATCTGTGATTGCTCGAAAATGCTTGTGTAATACATGCTCAATGGCATCTGACGAGGATCTAGCCAAGTTCCATATAATGGCCTTCTGGTTTGATGTGGAAACGACCCAGTGCGGTTTAGCTGGATGCGGAGACCATTGAACGTCTGCAACTTGCCAAGGTGTTATATGTCGCAGCCAGCGAGGTGGAGAGAATGGATCGTCCAGATCAATGACATGTAGACCTTGCCTGCTGGCCAACACGACGTCCCTACCAGAGGGATTGATTGAGATTGCATTGACTCCACCATCCACTCTTAAGGATAAAGCTTTCCCAAAAGTCGGTGATTCATAAGGATCGCCACCTACATAGCCTGTCATCTCAATTTGAAGCTAAAGTGCTCATGTTTTTCTCAAGAGTTGTTTAAAGTCATCTTTTTAACCTAATGTTAATGATCATTATACAAAAATCGTACTTTACACGTGAACTTCAAATACCTCAGGATCCTGAATCTTGAACCATCAATAAGATTGTAAGAGCCTATGGTAATAGCGAGCTTTATATGCCCATCAAGAATAACCACCGAAGATTCTGATTACCTTTAGGTTTTTGTAGTTAAGCTATATGTCATAAATAAGATGTAGCGAAATAGCATAGCAGCAGCCAAGGTCGAAAAGAACTGCCTAATTATAAGAACTATTTATCATAAAGGATCATCTATCATCATAGTTTGACTCTTCAATCTCTCGTAACAGCATCGAAGATGGCCTTGAAAGGCGCCTTCAATTGGGTCCATTTTTGGAATTGAGCGACACCTTGATGAACAAGCATCTGGGAGCCAGGAATGACCTGCCATTGGTACTTGTCATGGGCAATTTTCATCACTGGGGTAACTGCAGGCTTGTAGGCTGCCTCCAAAAGGGTAGGAATAAAAGAAGAATGGGTAGCTTTGGTCAAAAATCTCTCGAGCTTACCCAACAGAGCATCATCCAATGGCTTGTCTCCTGGAACGCAGTTGACAGCAACACCAACGGAAGTTTCCAGAGCTTCAATTTCGCTAGCCGACCCAATGGCAACAACGTTGTATGATTCTGGGAAAGAATTCTTCAGTTCAGCTAGTTTCGAAGTTGTTCTGTTGATGATAAAGATTTGAGAGCAGCCCAGACTGTGTAAGGCATAAATAGCAGCTCTCGAAGTCCCACCTGCACCGATGACAAGACCAGAAACACCGGCAAGGCTTTCAGGAACACCGTTGCCGATCAAGGCGTTTCTAATACCTAACCAGTCAGTGTTATCACCTTGGAAATTGCTGTTGCCTAATGGAGTGACCGTGTTCACAGCACCCACCAATTTGGCAGCTTCTGTTAGCTCGCTCATGTATTTCATAATATCTAATTTCAGTGGGATTGTAACAGCTAAACCACCAAGATTGGACTTCCCGTCTAGTAGCTCCTTCTTGATATCGGCTGCTAAGTCAGTCTCATATTTGTCAAAGGTATGAGGTAAACCTAAGAGCTTGTAACCGGTGTTGTGAAGTATTGGTGATCTGGAGTGTCCGATTGGTTTACCAACAACGTAAAACTCTTTAGGTTGAATTCCTCCCATTGAAGTGTAAGTCTGGTTGATCTGTGCCAGGGTCAGTTGACCTGGAGCTGCGGCGTTAGGCAACAGTTCAGAAGTGATAGGAGTCAACACCGTGTTCAGCACGCGGGAGACTTTACCAAATTCAGACATGTTGATTGCGATCAATGGTTTAGACTTGTGGTTACCTCTGAATCTTTCCAGTGCCAAGTTGTCTTCGAAACTCTTAGCCATACCGACGAACTTGATAACGTCGACATCTAAGGAGAGAGCTTGATTGTACCTATTTTCCCATTCAGCGTTATCCCACGAGAAAGCTCCATCGAAATCATGATGAGATCCAATAATTTTGGTAAAACCCTTGTTATTCAGGACCTTGTACTGCAATTGTGTTGGTAGAGTTAATTCCAAATCAATAAACTCAACACCTGCTTTCAAAGCAGTTCTGAACAAGTCTTCCAAGCACTGGTAGTCTTCATCAGGGAATTTACCTCCTTGCTTCTTCGTTCTAATGGTGAAAATGATGGGCAAACTGTCAGTGGCTGTACGTAGAAGAGAAAGTTGTTTTGAAACGTAGTCTGCATCAAGTTTAGCCAGGTGATCGACTCTGACTTCAACCGCGTCACAACCGTAAACAATAGCAGGTAAATCGTCAACCTTTTTCCTCAGATCGTCAAAAGTCAAGCAAACAAATGATGATCTTTTAGTTGGTATTTGAACCTCTCTCACACCTGTAATTGTCGATATATAGTTTTCGAAAGCCCTCCTCAAGTTTTGGAACTGAACTTCGTCTGAGCAATGTGGAGCAAAGAAGGTGAAGTTAGAGCACTCATTGTACCATGTTTCCCTTCTTTCCCAGACTTCCCTGATTTCCTCCACATAGGCTGGCCTACTTGGATCGCTCTGCAGAAAAACGATAGTCTCTTCGATATCTCTGTGTAGGTGCAAAACAACACCTCCACTAGCTGCAAAACGTTGCAATGCCTTTCTAGCATCTGAAGATTCAACAATGCCGCCTCCAGTAGAGAAGACATATCCATCATCGCCATGTTTCTCAATGACCTCGTTAAATATCTTAGATTCTTGAGCACGAAACTCATCCCATCCATGCTCAGCAACAAAATCTTTCACGGAACCCTTTCCGTATCTTTTTTCAAAGAGGTTGTCTAAATCGACTAGTTTATAACCCAAAACAGAAGCGCACCATCTACTAATCGTCGTTTTGCCTGCAGCTCTCATTCCAATAATAACAACACTCTTGTTAGATCTCTTGGCACCGCTTGATAATGGTTCAGCACCATCGAGCTTTGCACCTAGTTCGGTGTGCAAAACATCCCACCAACCTGGCCAGGTCTTTCCTGTGCAATGTCTTTCCAAAATTCTTACAGGTTCAAAGGACTTCTCGCTGGACTGGGTAGAGTTAGTCATACCAGCTAACAGTGAGAAACTCATTGCGACACGATGATCGTCATACGTTTCAACCCCAATAGGCCCTGATGAATCAGATGGGACTTTCAAGTCTTCTAAGGAGTTCAAACCGTAAACTTGAATACCATCGGGTAGCTCCTTAGTAGCAACTCCGAATTTAGCAAGCTGTGTAGCCATTGCCTCAATCCTGTTACATTCTTTAACACGTTGGTTAGCAATACCCTCGATAGTTGTAATGTTTTGAGAGTTTGGATCATCATCATGTGAAATTGCTGCGACAACGCACGCTGTTAGGAATGCATCAGTCATAGGTTCCATATCGACGTGTTTCAAAGGTCTCAGTGATCCTCGTGCAGGTCCGGTAACAGTTGTACAAGTAGCACTCTGTTGAACTTTACAACCCATTGGCTTCAAAACATCTACAGCAAATCTTGCGTCACCCTGTAAAGATTCGCTACCGATATTAGGCACGGTGACGGTAGTTCCAGTCATTGCAGCAAAGGCAAGCGGGTAAGTTGCACTAGAAGCGTCACTTTCAATCACATACTCAGATGGATTGACGTATTGAGCTTTTGGAATGTGGTATGTGTATGCCTCAGTCTTGGATGCTTCGACTTTGACACCGAACTTTTCCATCATCTTGATTGTCATGTCTACGTACAATTGGGAGATTGGCTTACCGCCAACAAGAGCCAAAGTGACAGGCGTTTCAGCGTATGGTGCACACATCAAGATCGAAGAAACGTACTGAGAGGAAACCGTGGCTGCTAGTTCAATTCTGCCACCTTTGAAGGACGAATTAGTGGAGACCTTAATGGGCAGCGAACCATCGGCATTCAGGTACTCTATTTCGGTACCATTTTCTCTCAAAGAGTCGACTAAAGGACCGATGGGTCTTTGCTGCATTCTTGCATTACCAGTTAAAACGACATGTGATTGAGTGCCAGCCGATTTAACCAATGCTGCAACAGAGGTTAAGAATCTGGAAGCTGTACCGGCATTACCCAAGTACAAGGGCTCCTCGCAAGCCCTCAGCGTTTCACCGCCATGACCCTCCAAAACAACAGTTTCACCGTTGTCTTCCGAAGTAATAGTGGCACCTTTTAGCTTTTGTACGGCCGTTAACATATGCTTAGTGTCATCCGAATGTAGCAGATTCTTGATTTTACAGGTACCACGGCCTAAGGCGGCCAATATCAGAGCACGGTTGGATATCGACTTAGATCCAGGTGGAGTGACAACTTTCGCTTGGTCGGCAGGAATGCTGTTGAATGGGGAAACTAGAGTCTCATCGGTTAAGACAAACCTCAAATCCTCATCAGAGACAACGTGAGCTGACTTACCGTAGCATTTCCCGATACTTTCCAGGATAACGACCTTCTTCTTAGAGCCATCATTCTTCTTGTCAATACTCATTTTACTCAATAAAACATTAAGAGGAGTTTTCTTTTGTAAAGTCAGCTCTTTGAACCATTTCTCATCTGGCGATACTGGTAACCCATAAGCGACTAAGATCTTATACAAGCGGGCCACTTGTGTTGAAGTTAAAATACCCAAATAACGGGAAAGTTCTGCCTCCTTTATCATACCAATGGAGACACATTCACCGTGTAGGGCTTGAGGAGTCAAGATTGCTTCGTAAGCATGACCGATGGAATGTCCAAAATTCAGCAAGTTTCTCAAACTGGATTCACGCTCATCTGAGGAGACCACATGAGCTTTCACTTTAATACTCTCCAAAACAAGCTTATAGGTATGTTCAAGCATTTGGTCGATAGCCGTGTAAGTGATCTCTTGCACTTCATCGGTCTTCTCATTAGCCACTTTAATCAGCTTGGAGTTATTGACAATATTCAAAAAGATGTCAGAGTGAGCTTCCAGACGAGCAAACTCATCAGCGTTCCAGATACAAGCGGTCTTGATCACTTCGGCAATACCGTTGATAAACTCTCTCTTGGGCAAAGTTTCCAGCCATTTAATATCGACCAAAACTAATTGTGGCTGCCAGAATGCACCAATGAAGTTCTTCCCTAGTGCAGTATCCACAGCAGTCTTACCACCAATGGACGAGTCCACCATGGCAAGCAAGGAAGTTGGAATTTGAACTACGCGGACCCCTCTCATGAAAGTTGCAGCAACAAATCCAATCATATCCCCAATGACACCACCACCGATGGCAATAATTAAGGTATCACGAGTACATCCTTCGGATAATAGGTAATCCTCGATATCTGCCTTAGTCTCCCTGGTCTTATGAGCTTCACCTGGTTTGACGAAATATTCTAACAAACGGGAGCCCTCAGGAAGACTCCTCTTCAATTCGTTAACAACAGTATGGTAGTAAGGGACTCTCAAGAGATTAGTATCATTGATTACCACATAGGTAGATGATGGACACTCATCGATGATCGTACGCACCATGTGCGAGTGAATATTATGGCCAACATGGATCGTTTCCTTCCCCAAGATGGGGACTTTCTCCATCGATACCATTGGAACTTTTCTTAAATCCAAAAAGTACCTTCACGACCTAATCTATTGGACAATTGTGATCTTTGTTGTACTGATTATCTGGGGTCCTTTTGACTCAAAATGGTGCAACTTCGCACCGTCAAGGTCTTTAGTCAATTCCAGAAAAATTTTCCACTCATAGAGTCATCGACATGTAAATCAAGAGAAACTCACGTGCATAGGCGCTCTAGCTTGTACCAAAAGGATCCCTGGTCGTAGATGTTGGTAATATCTTTTGGATCATTGACAATTGAGTAGTTCTGTGGAACGTAAAGCTTGGAATCGTAAGCGTTAGTGCTGTAAAATTGATTTGGATTCTGCTGGTCCTGAATAAAGAATTGACCATCTAGAGTCCTAACGAGGTTTCCTTCTCTCATAATCTGCTGGATCGTATACCATTTGTCCTTCTCACCGGTTGTCATACCGTCGTTAACCAATTGTAGTTGCAGATACGTGAAGACACCGCAAATTATCGCGAAAGTGCCACATAAGATGGTGAATATTAGGATACTTCGTGGGTATACTACCATGGAAGGGTCCTTCATCACTGAAATCCACAGAACTCTTAGGAAACCATACGACAGTGATATAACATTGACGACTAGAAACGCATAAAAAAACTGGTAATTGCCCTTCCCAATGCAGTTGTTGACCCATACGCAATGGTGATCAGCAACCAAAACACATTCTCGGCATAGATTGCAATGTCTTGAACGGGCTGGTTTCTCTATGTGACAGGTCCGACACTGTACATTGGGATAGTAAAGGATGTAATCGTAATCATATTCTTGCGCTGAGCCAGGCTGACATCCTCTGCTCGTTTTAGCCTTCACGGTCATACTTAGCCAACCTAGAACAGGTGTGGCCACCACTAGTACTGGAATTATACATAACTTCTCCACTGACAAGAGACGGTTACCAATCACTGGTATCACGTCTCTGATCAGGACAAAGATGATGTAGCAGTACAACGATAGGTAGAATGCAGGTACGACGTAAAACTTCCAGCGAAACCTTTGATCTTCTTGTAATAGTGGTCTGAAGATACGTGTGTAGTACCATGAGAATGGCCATTTGACTTTGTAAAAGGGTGACAGCAGCAGCACTATTATTTGGGCGGCAACCACAAGGAATAGTAGAACACTAAAAAGGCCCATAGCACGCTTATTTGGTTTGGTGAGCCTTCTAAACAAGTTTATGCTTCGCGTTATGTGCATCGCTATGATGTTGAAGGATCATCTTTACAACATAGCTCTGTGAATACAACCATCGAAGCCCTCGAAGGCCAGTGGCGGTGACAGTGCTGAAACAAGGCCCAAGCATCAGAGACGTTGATAGGAGTAATTAAAAACAAGCATTTCGATATGGCCACATCAAATCTCCAAAGAAGTCCTGCCGCTGAACAAACTGCAAGTTGTGCTACAATCTTGGATACTCTAAAACATCTGCATAGTGTCACTGTAGGAGAATCCTTCTATTTTAACTCGGTCAAGATCAGTGATTCAAGCTTAAGGAAATGCTGCGAAAATTATTGGCACCAAAGTCTGCCAGACCGTTTAAGCGATGAGCAATTGGACCTAACTCGATTACAACTACTTATAAGATTCACAGATCTAGTTAACGAATTCGAGGAGCGTCCAGCAGACAGAAACATCTTGTTCAATTTACGTGAACAATTGCAATCGATATTCCCACGAAACAGCGACGCAAGGATATCATACCATCGCCAGAAACCAACCTCTCACATCGGAACCTGCTTACTCGACCTCAAGATCGTTACAGTGGCTTTCATCGACACCTTAATTAAATTTTGTCAAATTTTACAACAATACGATGACTCCAATGCTTTTTGCTACTCAGTAGTATGTAGCATTCAGGACCAATTTGTTCGACCCTACCTTCTAATCCTATGGGCCCGAGCCAAGAAGGAACTGCGAGTTTAACGGTTAAGTTCTATGAATCTCTATGCTATTTATGCTATACTACTGCGTAGCTCAAATCAACTCCACAGGTATTCCATTGCATGCTGCCACAGCACTTTGGCCATCCTTCTTCCCATAAACTTGCCTACGAGTGGTAAGAGCACCCAATTGAGCACCTTGTTCAACTGTTCTAACGATTCTTCCCACTGTTGCTGCGCACTAAGTAATTGCGACTCGAAAACATCATCTATCTCATCCGTATCGTATTCGAATTCATCGTCATCACCATCCTCATCCTCACTTTGGCCCTCGCTGTCCTCGAAGTCGATCTCATCATAGGAAAGATCCAGCCCTCCTACCACGACTTCTTCACCAAAAATATCACCGGTTCCAACACCATCGGGCTGTCTCAATGCCAACAATGGTTCAAAAGGATTCCCAACGCTCATATCCAGCCTCCTAACCTTTTCACTTCTATTACTCATCAATTGGCATCTCGCGAAAGTAAGCTTTCTCATTCCCTTCTATTCCCGTGCTGCTACGAGCGACGGAAATTCCAAGCCCAAATTCACCAGAATGCAAGCCATTTTGCCACCCATGCTTGGCCTAGAGTTGGCCAATGGTGATACCTGTAAGGTTGGTGATCGGAAGAGGAGGTAGAAGAGGTTTTGCCAGTACTTTGGTGGCTTTAAGAGAACGAACTCTTCAACAAAAGGTATTCAACCGATTATTGCGACCTCCAAGAAAGATCACCAAGGAAGAAAAGAGTGCTAAATCTTCAATAAAAATGTGGCTAGCTCATTGGAATAACGAAAAGGAGACTGAGAGGGAGCTGAAAGATTTCCAGGATTTGATTATGGTGAATGTAGACGTCGCTGGCACAAAGGATAATCAGATAGTGGCCCATGGGATAAATCAGTGGCATTTCAACAACCCAGCAGCTACAGCGATAACTACGCCAACTTTACTGATCCACGGTTACGCAGCCTCATCGATGGCATACTATAGGAACTTTACCGGTTTGTCGCAGACGGTGACCGATTTGTATGCTATAGACTTACCAGCTAATGGGCTATCGGCGGAGCAACCATTCAAGCTTAATGGCGACAAGCCTCGATCTCTTAAAGTGAAGTATTTGGACAATGACAAGTTTTCGGTTCAACATGTAATTGATGAATCGGGGACTAAGCAAATGATTCAGCAGTGCGAAAGTTATTACTTGGACAAGATAGAGGAGTGGAGAAAGGTTAACAAACTCGAGAAGATCAACTTGGTGGGCCACTCGTTTGGAGGGTACTTATCGTTCAAATATGCTCTCAAGTATCCGAACTCAATTGAAAAACTATGCCTTGTATCACCATTGGGAGTGGAAACAAGTATCTATTCGGTCAATAACAAATTGGAAAAGAATACTAAATACGCGCTGGACTTGGAGGATCCAACTTCCAACTTCTATACTCGAAGAAGGGAGATTCCAAAGTTCATATTCAAGAACCAATCCGAAATTCTGAGGTGGATGGGACCTTTGGGAGCTAAAATGTGTTGGAATTACATTCTATCAGCATATAGCCGTATACCCGAAATGGAGTACAAAAGCTATATTTTCGAACTTCTTTATGGGAAAGGTGGCATTGCTCCAACCGCAAGGCAAATCTTTACAAACTTGTTTACTAGGAATTTACTAGCGAAGGACCCAATCATGGACTCTTTAGGTCAATTGCAGGCCAAAAAAGTTCTACTGGTATATGGTGATCATGACTGGATGAACAAGTATGCAGGCTACAAATTGGTGGAGCGCCTCAATACCATACGAAACAACACCAGTGCACAATATATCGAAGTGCCTGAATCCGGGCACAATCTATTTCTTGATAATCCAACTTTCTTCAACGCTTCCTTGACTGAATTTCTTTCAGCCAAATAGAATTATACAGGTCATGTAAATACGCATCTATGATTTAGAAAATCTCTCCACGATGCTTGTTGGCAGATGGTGGATCCAGATCGTAGTTGGCTTCACCTACGGAAAGTTCAAGGAGGTCGAGAAGACCAGGATCGTTAGTTACCAACATATCAGCTAAAGTTGGTGTGGGAAGACTCTCAAAGGGGCTCCTTACCTTCAGCTCCTTGGGCGGGCAGTCGATAAGCCGGTTGGCGCAGGTCCCACGACCGATCTTGCAGGGTTTACCAGCCTTCTTGAAGCCTTTGAGCTGTGTCAGTTTTGACCTAGGCCTAAGATACGTCAAGTCCATGACTTCGATCGTTTCTGCGGTATCGTCACACATTGCCCTTGAAATCTCGAAAATACTCTTGATGACAAGCTCCTTATGCGGTTCATTCTTGAACAAGCACAGTGCAAGCGTAGTTCGGCACAGCTCATCCATGATCTTATTGTCTTTTAATTGAGGCAGGACTTCAAGGATAATAGACGACATAAGCCGCAACCTATCCTCCTTTTGAAGATGATCGGGTTCTCTGTGTTGCACTTCTCTGGGCCACCAGTCCGGTTTGGTAAGCTCACCCTTAATATACGGGTATTTAGTCTTCTTCCTTGGCTCGATGACTTTAATCCATACTTTGGCGATAGATTTACATGGTACCTGTCTCAGATAATTGAACGCAGCATCAAGGTATTCCTCCACATAACAACGGCTTTTTAATGGTAAAACTATTAGTTTGTGGCCACGAGTTCGCTGCTTTTCAGCTTTAAAGATACTTTCATCTTCCACAAGGTCCCATACGCTCAAAGGTAGAATCTGTTCAGCAGCCGGTGTAACATAGGCGTACGAAAACTTCACAGTCCCAAAGTTACCGTCTTTATCTCTCTCCTTGACGAACACAGAGAAATCGTAACCCTCTTTCTCCAATGAAGCCAATACATCAGTGAATCTATCCATTATCATTCGAACACCCACCCTCCAAATGCAGTCGAACCCTCAGATAACTTAATTGAGCTTCATTTTTATAGTTGTAGCCATCACATAGTCGACTGATGGCCGAAGAGGCTGATGAAGTTTGTTACCGTGGTGTATCGAAACTGCTTCGAAGCAGAGTTGTTTCAAGGGCCCTCAAGCGATGCAAGCGATGCTTTAAAATCACAAATGAATCGATTATAAGACAAAGTTACATAACTTGACACATTGAGGGGCTAATAGCATATGAGACAAGCTAATAATGATAGATAAGCCACATGATGATCACATCAGCAAAAATGCTGCACATCAAGCGGTCTCTATATGGGAGAAAGGTGTCCAGAAAGAGAGAGACGGTTCGATGAATGATGCTATAAAATTCTATAGGCAAGCATTAAAGATAGACGAAAAGGTTGAGAAAGTGTACAGAAAGAAGCTGCATGAAGAATGGGCACTACAAAAGAAGCTAGCGGAGGTGAGTATCTCCCCGGCTGAAGACAATGTGGCAGCTGAGCCCAAGAATGAAGATAACGAAGCTGAACAGGAACAGAAAGTTCTGCCCTGTTGGATTCTAGAACTGTTGCCGAACGATTTGTTGTTGAAGATTGTCAGACAAGTGGTGTTAACTTCGGGAGAGTCATGGCTGAACCTGTCACTAACTTGTTCGAAATTTAATGAGCTTTGCCTTCAGAATACAGTCCCTTACAAAGTCTTTGCATCCTACATTTATGAGAAACAACGTTATGACCAGGCCTCCCTCGAATTGAATCAAATATCCGACTTGCACATACTAGAGGAGGACCTATGGAAAACAAATCACCAGAAGATGTTGAAGGACAGGCCATACATAAAATTTCAAGGCATATACATTAGTATTGTGAACTACCTCAGACACGGAGCCAATGCCGAGGGCTCTTTATCGCTCATCAATCCGATTCAAATGATAACTTACTACAGATATTTTAGGTTCTACCCAGATGGTCGGTGTCTGCGACTGGTTACCACAGATGAACCATCCCATGTTGTAAGCCATTTTTCTGACAAAACCACACCCAAAGGCAGCGAAATTTGCCGCTGGAGCCTAGCCCTTGACGATAATCTTGGTCGCTTAAATATTAGAAGGTCTGATGAAAAGTATTCTTACTTCGAAGAGCTACAGATCAAGAGTCAGGGCCATAAGAGACATAATCGTTTGAGCTGGATCAATTCTCTTGTCATAGATAAGGAGGGAAACGTATCCGAATGCTCATTACGGAATGAAAAGCCCTTCTTCTTCTCAAGAGTACGCTCTTATGCCCAGGAATCATAAAGTGTTAGATCTGTTAGTTTGATAGTTTGATGGGTTCTTTCAAGCTTTAGAAGCTTATACTTTACGAATTGTCATGTGACCCACCATGTGAAATTGATACTCCCAATAGATTCTTTAAAGATGAGATCTCGAGGAGCTGAGCTTAAGAAGTCGCCAATTGAGCGCTAGAGGATCATAGAAAGGTTAATTGTATTATTAGGATGGATAGTGGACCGGAGAATGATGTTTTCGATCTCTTTGGTCTCGAAAATGACAAAGATATCGACTTCGAGACCGCTTACAAGATGATCAGCAAGTTTGACGAGGAAATCTCGTTGTTCAACGATGGATCTGCGCTCCCGAAACTGGATGTTGCAGAGCACAAGAGTCTAGAAGTTTTGGCGTTTCATCATGGCTCACCGAAGGAGCTACATACAGAAGAGCAAGCCAAATTTGATGAACTGCCGAACTGGGACAGTCATTCGAGAGGAAAGAACGGTTCAGAGCAACAAGTGGCACAATTAAATAATTTTGAAGAAACTCAAGCGCTGGCAAGAGCAGAACTGTTGAGTAGGTATGAATCTAATGCCATTGAGCATTTCCTAGATAGCTTAATATCACAGAAAGATGAGCGCACGCACTCTCATGACATAAGTGAGACTATAAACATGGCGGATCTTGAGATGCCGACGGAAACCAAGCAGGAAATACGGACGGAGAACACGGAACCAGATTCATTGTCGCTAGACGTTTATATACCGCCAATCGTGAAAGTCCCAGAATTTGCAATCAGTGACTCGGATGCACCCAAGGAGATAACAGATAATGCTACCAAGCTGCGTAAATGGAAACATGTAGAGACTGAAAGGTTGAGGAGGAACAATATAAAGAAAGTTTTTGATGATCTGATAGGCATGACAAGATATCCCAGGTTAACCGATCCAAAGATTACCAAACCAACCACTGAAAAACGTGTACCGAAACATATGCTTCTTAATTTTATTTTGGAGGATCTACGACTAATACCTCGAGCTAATGAAGAGCTGGAAGTGATGCTCAGAGAATGTGACCGCATAAAAGGTTGATTTACGATACGCACCTAGATAATTGCATCGTACTTGCATAGTTGTAGCGAACACATACATTAGATACAGTTTATTAGTGAAAAGACGTTTATATAATTACATTAGCTGACAGGTCAAAATCTCTTCATAAATTCAATTGCCTCAAAATCTCAGACGCTAGTTCTTTGTACATCCAGGTATTACCTGAAACCTTTTTGAAATGTACACCTGCCAAACCCACAATACGAACTTTGACAATATGAATTTCGAACTTGACGGGTGGTTTTTCCTTATTACTGACCAGCTCTTCTTGTTCATTTTCCAATTTGTTCATATCCTGAGCCATGGAAGTTGTCAGTATGTCCTCTTGATGCATAGACTCCAAAGATTGTGACGACAAATCGTCCGAAGCTGTTGGACGAGGTGATGACGTCATAGATAAGTTTCTTTCATGATTGGCTGACATTGGTGTCGATGGCATACCAGGTTGAGTGTACTTCATGGATCCTTGACGTCTTATCGATCCGTGACGAGAGCCGGATCTTCTATGAATGACATCTGCAGCGGCCGCTGGCTGAAGGAATTGCTGCTGCTGTTGAGCGGCAGGAGCACCCTCTGCAATGCCATGAGTTACTGGGTTAGAGAATTTCAGCACACAAACAAATCCACCTTTCACTTCCTTAAAGTCAATATGCATCTTCTTCAAAACAAACATAATCTTGTATCTGACAATTGGCAGTGGTTTGGAGGATGTTGTTTGAACAGAGAAGAAACCTTTGAGGAATAATGAACGTGGGTAATCGATAGAAGGCATAGATCCGGGAGGCGCTTTTGAAGCCTCTTGTAAAATTTGTTCATCTGTAAGTTCTCCATCTCTTGACTTTGAAACAGTAGCATCGTCGATATTTGAATAGCCTGTACTTCCTCCTGTGGTCCGGACCATATCGGTGGCACCACTAGTACTTGCATCAGTACCATTATTGTAGCTTCTATTATCATCATTGTACTCCAAGAAGCCATTTTCGTCGTAGTCTCTTGGTGCTACAGCCGCTGGAACTGGCGGTCTCATAAACTTCAAGGATTCACGACGAGCATGACCCACGGATTTAGCTCTAGCACTTGGATGCAGCTTACGTCCTTTAGTAACGTTTAATGGCGGTAGTGGTTTACTTTCATCTTGAGGAAAGGAATCATCACCATTAAACTGCTCATCAGCCTGAGCGGACGAAGTCGAGGAATCAGCGACATTTAGCTTTGCCATGTCGCGTTCAACTAGCTTTTCACGCTGCTGTTGTACCATGGACTCCGCGTTCATAGGTAGAGCTGGAAGATCAGCATGCTGTTTTTGTGAGGCCGACCTCATCGGGGTGTTTAATATCTTTCTGTGATCAGCATTCGAAGCGGGTCCATAAGAGCCAATTTTGACAGATGCAGGTGTGCACTCTGAAATGGCACGAGAGTGAGTCTTCGGTACGCGTTTCCCTCCATCTTCTGCAGATATCTGTATCTGAGGTGGTTGAAGATTTTGAGGTCTTGGTTGTTGATTTGGTGAAGATTGTTCACCGTGATGCTGAGCGCGACGCTGTGATAGTTTTCTGAATATATTGCCAAATTTAGGTTTATCTGTTGTTTCCAAAGGTATGGGAGAGCTGCTGCGCTGTTGATAGTCGTTAACTTGAGGAATTGGAGACAGGACCAAATCTGGTTCTCTACCTGACTCAATTCCTTTCTTAGTAGTTGGTGATGTATGTGCTTGTTCTGGAATTGCTAGTCTAGGCGGTACTAAAACTTGCAATGGTCTTTGCTTCCCACCACTGGAGGGAGTGGTAATTGGAGGAGATACTAATGGCGCAGCCACCCCGCTTCTTTCTTCTTTATGCACATCATTTGAAACTTGAGGTATTGCCTCTGATGCAGAAGGATTAGGTTGAGCATGTTCAATTTGAATGGGCTTCTCCAATTTGAGTTGTTCCTGTTGTTGCTGCTGCTGCTGTTGTTGTTGTTGTTGTTGTTGTTGTTGTTGTTGTTGTTGTTGTTGTGAAGCGGCTGTCTGTTGCTTTCTTTGAAACTTGGCTAATTTACGTCTTAGCATCTCGTCAACAAGGTAATATATGGATAGTAATGGATGATAAGCCCTTGTTGGATCCTGGAATGTATCCCTTGAATACGAGTGACCCTGTTGTCTGTCCAAGTTAGTGATATCGCCACCTGTGGGACTGTTCAAATCACCACTAGTACTGCGTACGTTCAGGTTAGCTAAAGACGCCCAGTAAAGTTTAGAGAGATGAACATAACTATCCTCTGAGATTATCATATGCAAAAACTTCATTGTCTCATCGATATCATCGATAAATTCCAGGCGGAACATCTCTTTGACAACTTTCATGTCCAACATCTCTGGGGTTAGAGGAATACGATTGGGCACATACGAAGGAGGTGGACCATCATAACCTCTTACCATCCAATGATGTTCCACAACCTGCTTCAAGCTTGCTCTTCTGTGCGGGTCTACCACTAACATCTTAGATAACAACGAGATGACTTCTATCGATAAATGTTGGGGATACTCTACTTTACCTTGCTTGATTTTTTCATGTAGTACACTTGAATTCTCGTCATCAAAGGGAACTTTACCGCAAACCAACACGTATAAAACCACACCAAAAGACCATACATCTACTTCAGGCCCGGTATAAGGCGAGGCCTTCAGGAGTTCAGGTGCTGCAAAATATAACGAGCCACAAAATGTGTGCAATTGTTTGGATTTATCAAAAAGATTCGATAGCCCAAAATCTATAATCTTAATCTCACCCGACGTAGATATCATGATATTTTCAATCTTCAAATCTCTATGAACAATATTATTGGCATGCAAATATTGTAAAGCACTAGCAATACCTCTAGTAAATTTCCTTGCATGATGTTCCCTCAAAGAACCATGCTGAATAATATAATCCAGCAACTGACCACCAGAAACGTACTCAAATAGCATGTAAAAGTGATTTGACATTGTACACATCTCGAAAAGACGGCATATGTGCGGATGGTATAATATTTGTCCCAAAGAAGCTTCTCTAATAGTTCTCTTGTCCCTTGATATCTCTTTTTCCAATTTCTTTTGCCTCTCCAAAATCTCTTCCTCTTTTTTGGGAGGAGGTAAGGACTGCTCCTTATGTAAGAAAGCATTTGTAGCCCTATTAACAATCTTTATCGCACAAACCTCCTTTGTATAACGATGTTTCGCCAGTTTAACTTTTCCCATAGAGCCTGCACCAACAGTTTCCAAGAAATCCCATTCTCCGAGCGATTTACGATGAAACTGTTTTAATTCTGTGCCGCTAGGCCTGCCACTTTTCTGTCCCTGACGAGTCTTCACTTCACCAGTACCGTCAGAAACGTCGACTGGAGGCATTAGGGGAGCCTGCTCATTTTGACTTTTGCTCCCCATCATCCTAGCGGTAGCAGGTGCTACTTCTCCTCCCATCCTGAACTGCGTATTGACATGGTAATCGTTCGTGCTGGGCATCTTGAACCGCAGATATTGCTCCAGTAAACCGTATTTTCAGCAGTTTTGCCCACAACCACCTGTCCTATTGGTCAATTGGGTTCCACAGGTATCTAATAAGCTCTCGATACCTGCTGAAATCGATTATGAGCTTAAAAATATTCTCATTAAGATTGTAAACTACCTTATTATTATTGATTCCCTCCCTTTTATGGCGTTCACGCCGGGTATTTTGAAAAATCATGCCAAACGGCTTAACTATGTACAATTCGAGAATAATAAGCTTGAATAAACCAGTTTAGCCAAATTTCGTAGTGTTGAGAGCTGGTTTAGAAACTGATGAAGAGATCTGGGAGACACGATAGCGCTTCTGAGGAAGATCTCGAAGAAACGTCAAATTGGGAGGCTTTTTTGGGCGAGGAAACGTTGAATCAGTTACAGAAAGCGAGTCATGGTGGTTTGGCAACGGCGCTGTTGCAGGAGGAACCGTTTGCAAGGTCTTTGTTATCTAGTTGGCATTATCAGTATGTGATATCGTGGCTGTATAAGGTTGCGGATTCGTACGTGACCGTGAATTGGGTAGAGGGGTTTAAACCTATGTGGAGAAATATCAAGTTTGATGAATTCTTGTTGTTAGAGGACTTGAGAACAGTTGATAAATTGGGTCTCTTGGGTGAGCATGATGAAGGGTCGCTATATCGAGCCATTAGGTTGCAATTGTTGAAACAGATGACGAACCACAAGGCGAATAAATTACAAGACTGGGATGCTGTGTTGAATCATCAATTAGGCACGAACACGAATTTCCACGAACTGTCGGTTTTTGACCAATTGGAGACAATATACCGTGTTATCAAGATTATAGAGTCCAAGAGCCTTGTGTTTAAAAATTACTTGTCAAGTAATTTGGACTTGTTCCAATTCGCCGAGTATACACTGGACGAAAACCGTTCACTTTTGGTTCTGCCAAATGTCGGTGTAGTTGTTGAAAAGACTTTGGCAAGACCAGAGGAAATTAGCTTACACGTACCAGTGAAATTGGAGAATTGCACGGTAAAATACTGGGATGAGAAAACGCAAGTGGTTGAACTGATTCATCTGGATTACTCTAATGCAATTCAGGATTACTTAGAGTCATTTAAAGTGCAATATAATGTGCTGACCAAGGGCTGGAACGAGTTTCTGGAATGGTATGCACGTGAACCAAATATGATAGACTTCGACGAATGGATACCGATCTACGCTGAGCATCAATTGCACGTTAATCGTCTGATTGCACACAGAGAGAAAGAACGGTCAATGGCCGAACTACTGGTGACTCGCAAGAGGTCGTCTAGACTCGTAGCACGCGAAGAAGAGACCAGACGCAGGGACCTAGAGAATAAGTGGTACGAAAAACTGGATGATAGAGACTTCTTCCTCAGAACTCGCGCCAAAGTGGTTGCCAAGCAATTAAAGCGAATCAAAGACTCCTTATGGAGCCAAGTATGGCAAAATTTCGAAACAGACCTGAAAGAACTAAAAGTACAAAAGAGACACGAACTTGGGGAACCGGAGCAACCAGCTAGGGATGACGAGCTCACCAAGCTGGACTTGCAAGTGATACAAGACGGACCTCGATTCACTAAACGTATCATACCGTCGCCAGCAGCGAGAGCCAAGATCACCACGCCCACAGAGATGCCCTCCGAGCTTTGTGTCGACCAGCAAGAGCTCGATGAACTTGAAAGCTTTGGTATAGCTATCAATGGCGAACACCCGGACGATAGAAGCTGGGTCTTCCATTGTCCTAACGAGCCAGAAATACCACCACTTGTAATTACTAACATTGACGAAGAAGAGGCTGCGTCTCAAACACACGACAATTTACTAAGCAAGCCGATCATTCGCTGTGATATGTGCCTCCAATGGCAGCATTGGGACTGTGCTCAGCAAGATTTAGCTTATCAGCCAGCGCATAGAGACTATGCCATCGTACAACTTGGTAACTACGCCGCCAGCCGGCGCTCAAGCCGCAAACAGCCACAAGAACAAGTGTACACACCACCCGTTGATAAGGTTCCGCCGATCGCAGACTCACCAGCGTTCATATGTCGCTATTGTGCAAGTGATGCCGAGACCCAACTACGTTCTCAATTTGCACAAGAGCTACAGGCCTCGAGACTCAACGCAAAACGCCAACAAGAAGAACTCGAACGAAAGAGACTACTTAAAGAGCATAAGAAGCAGCAACAACAGCTGGAGCTTGAGACTCCATCACATGAGTTGCACATGCCCTTCACGTGAACTACTTGGACGGCGATTTTCCATCACGAACCTCTTCGGAAAGGCCTCGCTGGGCATCATCGGATTTCAACAACATATATAAGATGCGCATGAGGTTTGAAACGATCTGTATCTTGTTCGTTTGTATCTTCTGTAGTTTGTAAGCCACGAATCTGTAATTTGGTGAAAAAGCGATGCTTATGAGTACTGTGATAGTACAGGACCGAGTGCTAAAGCGTGGCCTTACACTACTGGAAGGTCGTTCGTCTGATCCTGACATGGGAAATATGAAGCAGGAAACGCAGTCGGTTACACCGTCGATGAGTTCGGTGATGTCTCAGATCCGCAAATGTGTTGTGGGTGATGAGGTATATTCATCGGAGGATGAATTAGAACCTCTGCAAGAGCTGGGAATGAAGAGGAAACTCTCAGAGGAGACTACAACAACTTTAAGTACTATGGCGAGTGATGAGTCCCATCCTTTGGCTGTAGCAAGTGTCGGAGAGAGACCGGATTCCCCTCAGCCGGTTTTCAAAAGCCTGAACATGATAGACCTCGATTTGGAGTGTGAATGGACCGTGGAAGATATTGTACAACGTTATAGACCAGTTTATGAGAGAAGAGTACGACGTTCCTCCGTGGATTTTGAGATTAATCGCGATAGGCGTAACAGTCAAACAAGACTCTACAGCGATCGGGTTGAATTGGAACAATGGCCATCTGCTGAAGAGAACCCAGTGGTGCAGGACTCGCATGAACTGGTAGTACCGAACCGCAGAACCCGTCAGAGGTCTTTAAATCCAAATTTCTTTAAACTTTACGCTATGGAAATGTCCTGTAAGAACAACAGACTACTTCCTGACATAAACGTCGATGAACAAATCCTTTCGCGACTGAGCTATAAGGAAATTCAAGCACTTGACATCCAGGCTAGTCTCACCGAGCAGGAGCATGTAACTGCTGATGGAATCCGTTTAGCACTCGTTACTCGCAAGAAACTATGGTCAGATATGGTTCCCGAACAAAGACAGGACCTGTTCGGCGAATCGGTACCCTGGAACCTCAAATTTGTAGCTCACGAGGACCAGCCATCAGAGGAGACTAAAGAAAGCTCACTCGTACGAGTGGAATCTGACCTAAAACCGTGGTTATTTGACGATAATCTAGTACACAACAAAATGCTAAAACCATGTGGTAAACTGCGACTGGGGGCCTCTCCAGCAACCGGCGAAATCCAATACGTGGTTAAAGGCTGGTGTGACAAGAGATTTGCCCCATTGACCTAATAATGACACTTAATGACTACTTTAGCATGACTCTATAGACTTTGACTATCTTACTATAGTGATCCGTCGCTTGCGATAAGAAGCCCTTATAGTAACAGGGGCCGTCTATAATAAATACCACTAAGAACTGCAAGATACGCTCGTGATAAGCCGTTAGAATGCCCATGCAGAGGTTTAACGTATCGTATGTCGAAGTTATCAAGAATGGTAGCACAGTGGCGAGTTGTTTCCAAGCGGTAGAACCTGCTCAAGGTTCGTCGAAGTATGGGTCGCTTGGAGACTCAGTAGCGACACCTCAGTTGTTCCATAAGCTCACGGATGACATGGTTCTGCCTAAAGTGGTCCCTATTGAGGGAAATAAGGTGACCAAAGTTTCTCTGCACCTAATAGATGGGTATGATTGTTATTACACTACAACGATGGCGAATGAACAATTGAAGGTGTTCGTGTGCTTCACGAGGACTGTAATACCCAAGATCCTGCCCATTAGACTGTTGAGTGAGTTAAAGGGGCAAGAAGAAGCTCTGAACTCCGATGATGAGCTGAGCATGAAAGTTGGAGAGATTTTAGATGCGTTCCACGAGGAACTGAGATCCTACAGCAATGAAAATGGAACTGAGAGTGGAGAAGCGGCAGAGAATGATTTACAAGATATTGTCCAGGTGATGAACGACAATATCGACAAGTTTTTGCAGAGACAGGAGCGAATCTCGCTGCTTGTGGATAAGACTTCGCAATTAAACAGCAATAGTAACACGTTTAAGAGGAAAGCTACTCGAATAAAGCAGCGGATGTGGTGGCATAGGGTGAAGAACATCACCCTGTTGGTGTTTGCCGTTATACTTTTCGTGAGTGCAATAGTACTATTGTTTCTGCTGGAGCATAATTAGTATGATATATAATATTCTATAGGTCATTGTCGTGGTCTCTTGAAGTTATCATTTTCAGCTTCTTGTTTTTCTTCTCCCTCTTCTTCTTGTTGTTCTTGTTCATCATCATCTTGTTCTTCGTCTTCAGTATCGTTAGCTTGTACTTTCCCGTTATCGCCAGAGAACTTTAAACTCCTCTTCAAATCCAAGTCTTCTTGGTAGGCGATCATCTTGCTGTTTATTATCGATTTAAACCCACCGAAGCCAATTTTATCTAATGCATCGTAAACGTCATTCACATTACAACTTTTCCTATCATTTTCTTTGGCAATCTCCCTAGCGTACATGAACAAATGACTCACAAACACTGTAGAGCTCCTTTGCAAGGCCAGTGCCGTATCCTTATTCAACAGTATCTTCCTTTCGGCATCGGCATTAACTTCTTTTGCCATATGCGTTATAACACTTCTTGGGAACAACAAATCGTGGATAGTAACGCTTTCCTGCTCCTTGATATAGGAAGTCGTTGGGTAGTTTCCCTGGGCATCTTTCCTCCAACCTTTTGGTGGCATCTTAATCCTCCAAACCCGTCAAACTTAACTAAAATCGACACTTCAAACTTGCCAGAAAAGGTCTACCAGCAACCAAAATCTTACAAAGCTTTCAGTGAAACCAATATGACCAGTAATGAATTGCGATTGAGCTCAAAGTTGTTCAATTGATATGGTCTTTCAAACGTGTGAAGCGACGGTAATATTCAAACCTTATACCATTTTTTTCAGATGCTCATCGATTTTATTCAGATATTGTCGAATTAGTAAATTCAGATCCTTTGAGCTCGAATATTGTCTAGTTTGTGATGCTGAGAGCTGCTTTGACTAAGATCAAATCGAGATTTGCCAGTGCGGGCTCTTCGTGGATCAATCCCGAGGATTATAACGTTGTTAAAGAGGGAAAAGCTGAAATTCTGTTCCCAAAGGCAGAAACTGTATTCTGCAACCCTGTTCAAGAGTTCAATAGAGACCTGAGTGTTTGTTGTATCAAGGCATGGGACAATTTGTACGGTGGTCAAACAAAAATTGGGAGAAAGAGTAAGAGTAACAGTAGGAAGCGCAGTAACACTGGAGAAGATGACGGCACATGTGAGAAACGCCGCAAATTGGATGATAAGAGTGCCGAACGCAATGTTCCATCTTATATGAGAATACTAGAAGCCCTATCAGCGACTGGTCTTCGTGCTATTCGTTATGCGCACGAAATTCCTCATGTGAAAGAGATTGTTGCCAATGACCTACTACCTGAGGCTATTGAATCTATCAAGCGTAATGTACAGTTTAACGGAGTGGAGAATATTGTGAAGCCCAACTTGGACGACGCCAATGTGCTCATGTATCGTAACAAGTCGGAAAACGTCAAATATCATGTCATTGACCTTGATCCCTACGGTACAGTTACACCTTTTGTCGATGCAGCTTTGCAGTCTATTGAGGAAAATGGGCTCATGTTGGTTACTTGCACAGATTTGTCTGTATTGGCCGGTAATGGGTATCCAGAGAAATGTTTTGCCCTATATGGTGGTGTCAACATGGTATCTCACGAGTCTACACACGAAAGCGCATTGAGATTGGTATTAAACTTACTAAGTCAGAGTGCAGCCAAGTATAAGAAGACCGTTGAGCCCTTACTTTGCTTGAGCATTGATTTTTACGTACGTGTCTTTGTTAAAGTGAAGACAAGCCCAATTGAAGTGAAGAATTTACAGAGCAAGACGATGACCACCTACCATTGTTCCCAATGTGGATCATACCACAATCAGCCCTTAGGTAGAGCCACTGAGCGTCTCAACAATAAGCAGAAGAAGTCCATCAAATACTCCGTTGCGCAAGGTCCACCAGTGGATTCTAAATGTAAATTTTGCGGCGGTACGTACCATCTCGCAGGACCCATGTATGGCGCACCACTGCATAACCAGGAGTTCATCGATGAAGTTTTGCGTATCAACCGTGAAGAACATACTGACGACACCTACGGTACCCGTAAGAGAATTGAAGGTATGCTAACGTTAGCCAAAAGTGAAATTCCCGATGCACCATTCTATTTTAGTCCAAATCACATCTCATCAATCTTAAAGCTACAAGTTCCTCCACTAAAGCGCGTAGTTGCCGGTCTGGGCTCTCTGGGCTACGACTGTTCCCTCACACACGCTCAGCCATCATCTCTCAAGACCAATGCCCCCTGGGAAGCAATTTGGTACGTAATGAAACAGTGTGAGGAACAGAAAGATTTACAAAAGATGAACCAAAACTCTACAGGTTACAAGATTCTGAGTACCGAAGACCGTTGGCTCTCCGACGAGAACCGCGAAGCATTCAAGAAGTTGTCGTTCGAACCTAACGAACAAAGTGGTCAAGTAGAAAAACTCAGAAAGCTCAAGATAGTCAGATACCAGGAAAATCCATCCAAGAATTGGGGCCCAAAGGCTCGTCCCAACACCAAATAAATCACAGTGTAATAAATAGATCATAATAAATCATTAATTCTTGAATATTGTTACTTAAACCCTAGTTGGCCGACATAAAGTGCTTGATAGCAAATGGCCATCCCAAACAACCAGCTAAAAATCCACCCCATCCTAATATAGCAGGCGTTAGTCTCTTAGCCTCACTGACTGCCCATGACTGACTATTATGATTTCTGCTAGTAGCACGAGCAGCTGCAGCAGCCGATCTTAGAACCTGTGTGTAAAACATTGTATTTTATATAATTATTGTGATTGTTTGTAGTATGCTAGGACAGAGAAGGCCCAACCACTGCCTTAAGATCATCCCTAGTCGTGCCTTTTATATAAACGATCCCTGACTGAAAAGAAACCATTTGCGGAACCAAGAAATAAGACCATTACTCATCTGGGGACAGAATATCTCACCATATTGGGGACACTAAGATACGATTTAATGGCTCGATAAGATGAGATAAATCACCCCACAAAGCTTGAATTCTGACCTCCTTTGGCTGTAAGTGGCATTGGTTTTTTTTTATTGCAGCGCGATAACTCCTAGTCCATCAGGTGAAAAATACTGCCAAAGACAATAGTTCATGCGGGAACGTAAATCCCTTCTCAGTGGTTTGATTAGAGATCCTCGAGGTCTTCTTGATCTTCCTTTCTATCAAGTGAGGAGTGTAGCTTCTTCTCCTTGATGATTGAGAAACTTACTAATGTGAGAATTGAGCAAATGAAGCAGAAAAGGAAAGTGTTCTTGCAGGCCTTGTGGTAGCATTCTAGTAGTGTTTGGCGTATGAAGTCTGGCGCACTGTGATGGACCCATTCGGAGGATTCGGAGGCTTTGTCTATAATCTTGAGAAGTTCTTCTTTTGGGTGTTCTTTTGAAATGTAGCGTAAGACATAACGTGTGGTGAGTTTGCTGAGAGATTCGCGGAAGATAGCTCCACCGATGGAGACTCCGAGTGTGCAGCCTGCTGATCTGAATGCGTAGGAGATCGAGGTTGTGGCAGCTTGGTGCTCGTGTGGGACTGCAGCGATCATTGCGAGTAATGCGACTGTGATGAGGACTGAAGTGCCGACACCGGGTACAAGTAGTAGAATGTACTGTCTCCATGTTGGGATCTTTGGGTCAATGAGTAGGATTTGTAATTGGCCCAGAACGGCGACTGCGCAAAATATAAGTGAGAACCAGTAGTATTTGCGAGTCTTCTTCATGTAGTAGCCGGCACCTAGTGAACCAAATGCGACACTGAAGAAGTTGGGCATTAGTCTTTTCCCGACATCTGTTGGTGACATATTGAGCACACCAGAGAAGTAGATTGGCAAGTAATAACTTGTGGTCATTGTTGCCATCATGCAGAACCAGTTGCTTAAACTAGAACCTAAAACGCTGCGAATCGCCAGGAATCTTAACGGCAGAATTGGGTCCGCGGCAACTCGTAATTCCACATAGATGAATACGAGACAACTCAATAGTGATGAAATTAACATGAGGGCAAACGTTCTGGAACCATATGCGATTTCTTTACCTCCCAATGATGCGGTTAACAGGAACAGGACAAGGAATATAACCAAAGTCGAGGCGCCAAGCCAATCGATGGCTAAAAGTTTGCGCTTTATCGAGTTATCTTGGTTGCGAGTTGCCCTCTTGCTAGGTAGTTTTAGGTGTAGAATGATCACTAGAAGACTGATTGCAGACAATGGGACCTGAATTAAAAATGCCATTCTCCAACCACCTTTGTTATCACTAAACCATCCACCTACAATACCTCCACATGCAGTCCCCAGCCCATAAAAGACATTACAGATTCCCTGGTACATGGCTCGCTCTCTGAGAGGCACCAGATCAGTGATGGTAATAGAACTCATCGAAGTGAGACCACCGCCACCTACACCAGCGACAAACCTGGCGATTACAAGCCACCAGAAAGACTTGCTCAAGCCGCACATCAGGCAGCCGATCAAGAATGCTACATTGGTGAAGACCAATAGGCACTTACGTCCAAATATGTCAGAGACTTTCCCATATAGAGGTTGAAATGTTGCGCTCGAGAGTAAATACGATGTCGCAATCCATGAAACTTTTGACAATTGATTGAACTCAGATGCAACATGGGCTGAGGTGGTTGAGACGATAGTGTTGTCGATGGCCGCCAAGAATATCCCCAGATACATCGATAACATAATAACTCTCAACCTTGCACCAGATATCTCCTCCGCAGTAGAAACAGGACGCTCAGACTTGTTATCGCCATCATGAGGATCCGTGATGGATCCATAACCGTTGGCCACCTCTTCTTGCTGCCCAATCTCTTCAGCTACAAACCCGGGGAGATCAGTACTGGGATCCTGTAATATTTCAGGTTTAATTGGTAACAACAGACTAGCTTCAATGGGTTCAGCACTACTGGGTGCAACTAGTGGTCGCGTTTCTTCCAACATATCGTTTTTCTTCGCCTGTTGTAACTGTTTCTGTCTGGTGAACTCACGCAGTTTATTACGCTGCTTATCCTTCTTACCCATACTGGCTAACCCAATGTCCAAGCGCTTCAAATGATAGTACTTATAGGTCTCTTGAGCCAATTAATTATGTATGGTGATCCGAAATTTCCTGCGATGACTTGTTTTTCACAGTGTCTTTGAAATTTTGACTTATCAAAGACATTGATAGTCAAAATTGATAGTGGAATATTCCGAGAGATTGCCAAATCATGCCAATTTATTAGTTAAACGAGTATCTATTAATTAAAAACTGTATATAACATCAACTTGCGTCACGATCAGTTCAGAGATCCCACTTGGAGAAGTCTGGGATGTCGAGGTGGAAGAAAGGCATATTGGTACCTGTAGCTGCGTATATTTCTTGTGACTGTTGAAGCTGTGAAGATCCGCTACTGTCAGTTGTAAAATCGTCGGCTAGTGGTTTTGTAGTTTTGGCGATGTGATAGCTTGAATGACCTGCAATAATTGATTCATCGCTGTAAGATGCGTTCACCGTACCGAAACCCATACTTAGTAAACTTCTCTTGACCCATGAGGATATTATGCCTGTGAAATGAAACTCGACTTGTCTGTCAGCGTATTTGTGAACTGCTTTCCTCAAGTCAACTAAAGATTGGATTGCTGTAGAGTCGACTTGAACAACTTGTGAAAAATCTAGGCAGATTATCTTCAGTAAAGGTCTTTCATCTCTTGTATTGTCAATTGCAACGTCCTCGTCCTGCGATTCTATGTCGTTTTGATTTTTCTTGCCTAGTTTGAAAAATTTCTTTATTGATGGTGATATTTCCCATTCACCAGGATCGTTCCATGGACGATCAGATTTCTTCCTTAGGTGTAGCAATTGACCCCGTCTTGTGTGCTTCTTGATGTGGTCAAAGATGGTATCATAATGTCTTGAACAGTTGATATATGTGAAACTGTCACTCATTCTGTAAACAACGACACCTGGTGGTGGTGGGAGTATCTTAACATCGGGATTTAATTCACGATTGTAAGCGTATTGTTCGGCAACCCATTTAGAATGGAATTTGTAATTGGAACCAGAAGAAGCGCTGATAGCGCCCTTGTCAGCTTTCAAGCTCTTTGATTTTCCAACTGAACCTTCGATTTGATCATTAATACTGATGGCCTCAACATCTTCAACAACAGTTGGATTGATCACCTCGGCGACCTCAACACGGCCCAAAAATTGCCCAGCTGGGAATGCGTGTTTCAGCAATAGCATGGCACAGGACCAACACATGGCGAAATAGATACCGTTTTCAATCGATGAGAAAACGGTAATCAAGACCGTGACGATAAAGGCACAACAGTCCAGTGGGTTCATCTTCCAGAAATTCCATGTAGTCTTGTAAGAAGCTAGCAAATCGGAAACCGCATGAATGATAACAGCAGATAGTGTAGCAGAAGGAATAAAGAAGAAAGCATCAGTTAAACAGTAGATTGCCACCAAAACACAACAACCAGTGAAAACACCTGAGAAAGGTGTACGCACTTCGCACTTAGCCTTTAAGGCAGATCTCGAAAAAGATCCAGTAGCTGGATAAGCGTTGAAAAAAGTACCGATCAAGTTTGTAGCACCAATGGCGATCAATTCTTGGTCAGGGACAACTTTGTAGTCGTTAATTCTACCAAACGACTTTGAGATCGCAATATGCTCCAGTAGCAAAACAATGATGGATGCAGGGATATCAGGAGCCATCTTTGCGAGCAAACCTTCTGGGATCTTTGCGACACCGACATCTTCCAAACCGGATGGCACAGTACCAAGCACCTTGATGGGTCTATGTTCCTTGTCCTTATTTTTAGTGATACGCCATGAGATAGCGGTGAATACGATGATAATAACCGCATTTCTCATTGCATTTGAGTAAAAGTAGAAACGTTTCAAAATTCTTTGTTTCTTTGGACTGTGAGCTAGTTGCCTATCAGCAAGTTTAGGACCGTAAGTACCACACCACCATTTCCACAAGTATAGAAGGCATAAAGGA
Organism: Torulaspora delbrueckii; assembly: GCF_000243375.1. NCBI lineage: Eukaryota > Fungi > Ascomycota > Saccharomycetes > Saccharomycetales > Saccharomycetaceae > Torulaspora > Torulaspora delbrueckii. The sequence continues at coordinate 738,500 of NC_016506.1, read as the reverse complement.
ACCAATCCAAACACAGCGTCCAATTTAGTATCTGGCAAATGCTTTAAAGAGTCGATGACAACTTTGTAAGTGGAAGCTCTTGTGTTAACTTTGCTACTGTAACCCATTAAAGCGGGAACTTGACCCCATAAGATGTTGAAAGCAGAACCAGTCATGAAGCCGGCAACCGCATTCAAAGAGATAAGTTCAACCAGGAATCCCAATCTCAACAAACCAACACCTATGGCAACGATACCACATAGCAAAGACAGTGCAGTGGCGATAACTGGAGCAGTCACAATAGGATCATTCTCTGGATACTTGGCAGACACTTGAGCAATAACTTTGGCTGTTTGTAAAGACATAACAGCCACTGGTCCAATACAAACGTCCTTAGAGGTAGCAAACAGAGAATAAATGAAAGCTCCAATAAATGAGGAATACAACCCATATTGTGGAGGCAAAGAAGCAATTTGTGCGTATGACATCGACTGTGGCACTAACACGCAACCAACAGTGATACCGGCGACCAAATCCGCATAACCCCAAGTAAGATTGTAATGTGGGAACCATTTAACAATTGGGAACAAAGAATAGACATAGCTTCCAGCACTATTTAAAGTCAATTTTTCACGTATGAATTGGTTATAGTAATCTTTCACAGACACTGTAGACTCTTCGAAACCTGGAATATTTCCACCAATCGCCTCGGGACCTGGTGATCCATAGTATCTCACTTCGGTCTCCTTGACCAGATCTATTCCCTTCTTATTACCATAGTCGTCTTCCGATCCATTTACAGTAACTTCATTATCCTCTAACTGTTCATTGGCCTTGTATAAATCGTATTCAGCTTCCAAATCATCAAGCTTGAATGCGGAATCCGCAGGCACACTCTCAGCTTCACGGGTTCCCATTGTAGATCTCTGGTGAACTTCTAATGAGGGGCAGAACCAAGAGAAAATCAACTTAGAGATTCGGATAAATCAACCATCTTTAAATGTGCACATCTGCAATTCCAACCCCCCCCCCCCCCCCCACCATTGCAAAGCGAAAGCTCTTTGCTAGCTATGAACCGCATCGAAGCCTTCCTTACTAACTGTGGCGGCGTCTTTTTTCACCACTATGCTTGGTCTTTTTTCGCCGAGAATTAAAGTCAAAAGACACTTTGCCAAGTTGATTTCACGTGAATAAGCCCATTAGGCTGAAATCTCACGTGAAGAGCTGTGAAGCTCGCCGAAGACCTTTGTAAGCTTCTCGTAGTCTGCCTCACTGCTCTGACTTCCGATTAAACTCGCCAGGGATTGGCATGCCTGCGGGTGTGATTTGGCAGTGGACTGTAAACTGTTCTTCGCATGTTGCGGCGTTGTTGTTCGACACCCACAGGACAATTTCGGCGTTATACGGATGATTACTGTGGTCTTGGGGTTTCTCTAAAGGACTTGTGAGTCGAGCAATTCCTGCTTTTATCTGATGGTGATCCTGTTGACTGAATGGCAGTTCTATCGGAACTTCAGAAGAGATCTGGGCGAGGCTAGACTTATCCAGGGTCCTTGTGTAAAATGTGGGCTGTTGTGCAGCGTTAGAGCTTGAGAAGAAAGAAATGATGTTTGATTGGGATGGGATGGGTGCTACAGCGAGTAGGATCTGGTTTTCTGAGTTTGGTAAATTGTGGCGATTTACTCTTGTAATCTTTTGGAGCACTTTGGGTTCGATTTCTCGATCTCTGATTAGTTGCAGATTTTGTGACATGGTGTCTAGTATTTCTTGGAACGTTTGCAGTTTTAAGAATTTGTTGTCGTATTCTGATTGCTTGTCAGGATTGATGCGTAAATCAAGGTACGTTGCAATTTGATAGCCTATCTTGCAATTGGAGTCTATTGATAGTTTTTGTTTATAGTCTTCGTCTAGGGCTTCGTGTAGCCTGTCATCGAACCATTGAAGGAAAGTTTGGAAAAGCACTTCCTGCGCACTTACTCCTTGTATGGTCTCCACCGTGGATCTTAAGTACGTTTGACTCAGAGACGTCAAGTTTGCAAACTCACTTGAGTCTGTTGTTGTACTGGACTCGATTAGTTGTAGCGCTTTCAGACAGGCACGACATCTTTCGCTGAGCAAGATCACTCTCTCGCATGCGGGAATAAAAGATAAAGTCAGTATTTGGATGGTCTTTTGATACATTTCTAGTCCCATTTTCTTCCATTTCTTGAAATTCTTTTCCCCCACTGTATAACAAAACCAATTCTCTAGTTCAACAGAAAGGCCGCCGCCTAGCAACAGGGACTCCAACTCTTCATGTAATATTTCGTATCCAAAAGCAGCGTCACAAATTTTGGTCAAGAATTCTGTGTATGGAGCGACAAGGTCCCTCTTTATGAGATCCAGATGATCTTGAAGATAATGGTTCAACTGTTTAATCGCGATAAAATGCTGTATCAACTGGATTGTTGCATCACATTGTATCAGTTGGTCCAAGCTTAAGCTCTCCACAGTTGCATCCTCGTAGAAACAATGGTACAACCCGCGATCGGCCACCACTATGTCCTTCAGGGCAGGTCCTGAAGGCCCAGCGGCTAATCGCAAAATAAAATCGCCATCAAGCATCAAAACCAATCCATTGTCTTCCTGGTGCACCAAGTGGACGTCCAAGATCTCCTTCTCACGTTTCACCCCATCTTCTTCCTCTGTGGCTAGCCGCCAGGTCTTGTTGGGCGGCTCATAGGGTAGTATGAATATCTGTCTGGTATCCCTCGCGAATCTGATCATCTTGGGCATCGAATTTAGTACAAAATGGTCAAACTTAAAAGTAACTTCTTGTCTACTCAACTCAATACGATCCCATATAGCTCCGTCAACCCTAGTTTTGGATATTCGAAGCAGCGCCAGGAGCTTACCAGCTTGAAAAGCATCGTATATTCTAGCATTCCCATCTTTGTAGAACACGGTCATACGCTTGCCCGTGATAGGATCCCATTGAAATTGAGCCAAAACGTTGAGATCCCGTACTGCAACTGTAGCTATCTTGGCGTTGTCAGCCACTCTGCAAATACTCAGTCCTTTATTGAATTTCTTCGCATACAAAGAATATAACGGATTATAGCAGCGATAGTCCAGCTCTGTTACAACCATTGGGGGTTAGTAAGCGTTGTTTGGGTCTTCTTGTTTAAGCGATGAGCTTTGTGTTTGGTTATTGAATATTTCAATTCGCTTCATATATCACAATTTACATTAATTGACTGGAAAGTTGATTTATTGCGGCAAGAGAACAGTTGGAAAGCTCAAAACTATTGGCCAATTGCATTTGTGCTATTAAGATATTTTGATTCCCTGAAGATGTTCAAGAAAGAGCCTCATATCAAAGCATTGAGTAATTTGAAAAACTCTGAACGTAAGAAACTGCTTCAAAGTTGCAAAGAACAAACTGGCGCTTCAGATTACAACTTCTCCACTTCAATAGTTAAACAGACAAATTATAAGGGACAGCATAGTGATGGTACGGTTTATACAGATCAAAACAATGTTCCAATTTGGTTCAAGGAAAAGCATGGTGAGCTATTGTTTCCTACCGTGTATTCTTGTTGGACTGCCCCAAACCTATTACCCATAGTACTCACCCATGATTTTGTAATTGAAGAGAGATTGTTCAACGGTGCCAATCTGATGCTTGCTGGCACATTACCACCGTTTGATGAGCGATGTGTTCCGGCAAAGGTGTGTGGTATCGCAAGCAGAACTGACCCCAAAGTTATTTTGGCAATTGGGGTTGTTCAACTGAACTTGCCATCGTACAGTTCGGTGATTGGCCAGCCTGGAATAGCAGTCAAAGTGATGCATTATTTTACAGATGGACTATGCCAGGCTTTTAAAATAGACATAGAACCAGCAGTGTTATCGTCCGAGCCTGTGGAAGAAGAAGAAGAAGAAGAAGGAAAGGAGAAACTGACTGAGAGCCCCAAGAGGGAGACTTTTCATACTGAGATTAGTATAGAAGATGTCGCACAAGTGCTGGATGAGCTCTCAGTTGAGGATGTTGATCACTTCTTCACAAGGGCACTATACTACACTTTTACTCACGATACAGGTTTAAACATCCCAATTAATGCATCAAATTTTATCTCTAACCACATCTTACCGAACCTTCCACCTGTGGATCAATCCCAGGTCAATATGAAGAAAACATCCTGGAAGAAGACCGCCAAATTCTTGAAGCATTTTGAAAAAGTGGGCTTCTTGCAATTAAAAGGTAAAGGTGATGATCTTGTTATTGTTGGAGTCAACAAGAATAAAGATGAGCTCAAGAATTTTGTTCCATACAAGACCAGCGGGCAAACTGCTTCAAAGAAGAACAGCAATAAGGACTCGTCACCAGGAATGATGTACTCTGAAAAGCTTTACAAGCCCATTAACCTGGGAAAAGATTTTATTCAATGCTCTGACCTACCTCCCAAAAATCTCTACACAGTGACAGAACTAAAGGACAGTGTTAATCAATATATCACCGCAAAGAAGCTGGTCGATTCAAAGAACAAGAAGATGGTTTTACTGGATGATTTACTGTTCGACATGTTTTACCGAAAGAAGAAGACACAGGAAACTCCACGTTGCGTCTCCCGAGCACAAATCATGGATCCGTTCATCGCAAACAACTTTACAGAGTTTTACCAACTTTTTAAAGACGAGGATACACCATTGTTCAAGAATCCGATCAGAGGTCCATTACCTCGCGTCAAGATCGTAACTGAGATGAAGATAGGCAGAAAAGTTGTTACAAGAGTTTCGCATTTCGAAACTTTCAAACTAGACCCAGAAGATCTCGCTGCCAACCTCAGGAAACTGTGTAGTGGCTCAACAACGATCGGAGAGACCGTAACGTCTCCCAAGGTCGCAGAGGTGCAGGTTCAAGGGGCGCACGGCCCTCTGATAATTGACTACTTAAACAAGCAGGGAATTCCAACCAAGTGGATCGACTTTGAAAGTAAACTGAAGAACAAGAAGAAGAAGAAGGCTTGATTCAAAGCTTCATAGTGTAATCGATAAAAAAATTTTATACGGATTGATTTTTTTTCAAGCTATAGAAGTGAAAAAATATTGAATTTGGTGATAATACAGGAATATAGATTTGTATAACAGATCCATTGCCGCTCAACATGCTCAATTTCTCCTGTATTGGTAGATCTGTGCTTAGAAGGAGTTTTCTCCACACTGGCAATGTCCTAAGAGCAGAGGAAGCGGCTGCAAATGTGAGTAAATTATCAAAAGATCAATTGAAGAAAAGAGAGATACGTCGATTGGCTCAGCGAAAAGCAGCTGCTAAGAAATCACCTAGTGACCATCCATTATACATGTCGATTCCCATGGCCCTAAGATTTTTACGGGCTGCAGAAGTTGGGCAACCGCAGACACAACAGACCATAACCTTGACGACGGCCGTTGTTGCTGAGAGAGGTGTACCAGCACTAGCAGGTAGTGTTTCTTTCCCAAAACCATTGAAGGAAGTGAAAATTGCAGTTTTTAGTGGTGATGAAGATCAATTGAAGGTGGCCCGTGAAAAGTTTAACTGTCACCTTGTAGGTGGAACTGAAATCATCGAAAAGATTAAATCAGGTGAGATCCCAGTGGATTTCGATAAGGCATTCGCCACTCCCGATATTGCTCCAGCTTTGACGTCCCAACTGGCAAGAATTCTAGGTCCTCGTGGTGTGCTTCCCACTGTGAAGAAGGGTACTGTAGCTACAGACGTCAGTCGTTTGGTCCAGGATAGTATGGGGTCAATGCCTTTCAGACAGCGTGGTAACGCTATCAGTATCGCTGTAGGTAAGTCAAGTTTCTCTGACAGGCAGATCCTCGAGAACGCAATTGCTACACATGATGCAGTGAAAGAAGCACTTGCTAATCAGGTCTCTAAGAAGACCAGTCTTTTGGGTAAGACGACTCTCTCTAGTACACATGGACCAGGTATCGTGATTGATTTCGCTTAGGTAAATCTGTATATTTTAGCATATTCTTGTAAATAAGGTGACTTTGTCCCAGGTTTGATCCGTAATTATAAATTTATTGACATGTAAAGGGAAAATATATACAGATGTTGCTTTTCAATAGGTCAAATACCATCTACCTTTGGCCTTCCGGCGCTGCAAAACCCTTGAGCCCGTCTTACTTCTGGCTCTAGCTAGGAAACCTATTCTTCTTTTCCTTTTTAGTGTGCTTGGCTGAAAAGTATTACCTCTAGATTTCCACCTTCTTTGCATGATACCGAATGGAAACAACAGCGAAATGCTAGATAATGGTGAATGAGTCTCAGGAACCCCCAGTAGTCCCTGACTTTTATTTTGTGCAAACAGTGAACGCAATGGAGAAAACGAACTGAGGGAAGTCAAGGTCCTTCTAGCATTGAGCTGTAGTGGCTTTCTAGCGAGGAAAGACATTGCAAATTGGATTACTCAAAGGCCTTTGTTGATACTTCTCGCCAATATGATTGATCTTTCTGGTTTATGATGTCTTTTTTTTTTTACTATAAGGAATCAATGCTGAAAAATTATCCGTAATGAGTGCTCATAGTCAAGTTCAAATGTTCAATAAAAGCGAACTGGGCCTGAAGTGAGGTAGCGAGAGCTCATTACCGTGTTCACCGTCATCATATTCCATCACGTAAGCTCTCTTGCAAGATGCCTGATACAAACGGCGCTGTTTGCGAGAGCTTGCATCGCTTATGATCTCACTTAGTATATTTTCACTACCTCGAGATAGAACAGGGTTTTCGATGGCTAGTATTCTGTAAGTATGTGCCACTTTGCTCTTGAATAGGTTTTTTATCCGTGACACCGCGATATCATTTCCTAGTGGTCTCATTGGGATCTCAACGATGGGGATCGGGAGGTTTCTGCCATTATTACAGAGTCGAGGATTTGCCTTCAAGAAGAGGTAGTGACTGAAAACCGAGTGGAATAGTAAATCTCTCTGTATAATCGTCAGCTTTTTGCTCAAGATATTGTCTTCAATCCACGGATTTTTCGAGTACTCAGCCATTGATAGCACAGTCTTACTGCTATCCTCCCAGCGGTATCGCAGAGAAGTAGATCTTGGCTTTTCCATGTTCAGAATGGACCTGTGTCTTTCGTAGGGCCAGTGCATGAGCATATCTGTGTAATGAGACTGAAACATTTTCAAATGGACAGGTAGGGGGCTACCCCAAACAAAATGTGTATGGTATATGATTGATTCTAGAGCCTTGATGCGCTGAGTTTCCGCTCGTGAGCTTTCTAAATTAGAAACGAGCTTCGCTAGTGGTATAATGACCGTTTTTAATTCATCACCTTTTAGCTTGCATGCTAGCAAATCCAATGTTTTACTATGCAATGGCAATTTTTCTAATGCTTTCAGCAACGGTTGTACAAGTTGCTGGGTCATCAGGCCGTTCTCTCCGCAATTTCAGATCTTCAGATTTCTTCAAACCTTAGAGCTGACATAGAGCCAGTTTGACTTCAAACAAAAAAATGAAATCTCAATCCAATGTGCAGCTTTTCAACGAGAAGTATATTAAGTTACTTGGATGAGTGCTTAGAATCCTTTTGGCTTTTGAAGTTTGCCCTTTCATCATGGGCATCTTTTGTGCTTGCGCGAGGGATCAAAGAGAACGCACAACAGTAAACAAACAAATAATTGAAAGGTTTAGACCAAACTAGCCATTGGCTGTCTTGAGGAACTCATAATGCCTATTAACGAGAACAAGGAGAACGATCTGGTGCTGAATTTGCCTGAAAGCGGCGGTGTGTCTTTTCCTCAGACGCCGGCACACTTGTTGAAGAGAAGTCAGTCTGCTATGATGAAACCTTCTGGAGAAGAGAACCCCTCGAATTTGACATACCGGGATTGTGATGCACCAGTGAAGAGAGCTTCTCCATCAAGGAGAGTACAGCAGGGAAGACCACCGTTGGCTTCTAAGGATAACAATCGATCCACTGGGTTTCTGCCCCAGCTACAAAAACTGCAACAGCAGCCATCGTTAAAAAGGAACTTAAGTCAGTCGAAGAAGCGAAATGCTAATGTTGTAGATGGCCAGTTGCTCACTAACCCTAGGAGGCTTAAAAAATATGGATCTGTGTTGGGTTACAATGCTCTGCCCAAGATGAAAAGCTTGGTGCTGAAGGATGTGGATCAAGTAGGAGAGCAAGGAGAAGATGAGAATGACGATGAGGATGAAGACCATATTCTAAGATTAAAATTACACAACGCTATCGATCGATCCGATGAGGAAGGTGAAGAAGTTGGTGGACTATTTGATAAGAGTGGATTACTACACCTAGTACGAGATTCCAAGAAGGATGAGGATGATTGGGAGGATAGAGAAATAGAATATGGACCTCAAAGGCATGAACCCCTCCCTTATATACCCGAGGGCCACCTGTCACTCGCACAAGAGGATTATGATAAGCTTAAAACGTTTAGGTCTCCATATCTCATAGAGGATGATTATTCCGATAGCGATGATGATAAGCAAGATGGATTTCTACAACTTGAAGAGATCGGTAGCGCAGGAGATGACGAAAATATTGAGAGAGAGAATCTCACTGTTAAACAACGAGAAATGTTACCGCAATATGACACATTCGAGATTCAACCTAGTTACTGTGGGGAAGGTCTAGATGCGAGTGATTTAAATGATCTTTTGAAAGATTAACGTTGCATTACTGTACTTAAATACTGTTCTTTATAAACTATATACATGAGAAATGAACTGATTTTGCTTACTGCTGGGCGCAACCTGGGAAATCATTAGCCTTATCATCATCCCTAGAGCGGAATCGGTCATCCTGTGATGGATCTGGTATCTCTTCGACAATATTGATATTAGTTACAGTTTCTGTATTGCCTGGATCGTCTTCCACAGCTGCGTTGTTGTTTGTTTCACCAGGTAGTACGTTTTTCACTTGCGTTAGGTCTGATCTTTCGCTGAACCAATTATCTGGAGGGAACTCGATATGTACAACCACGTATAGATCACCAGACGTTGTGGTATCTATAGGCCAACCTTCATGTGGTATCTGTATGATATTTCCTGGTCTGATAACTTTTCCTGGTGGGATTTGTAGCTGCAGAATCCTGCCGTCAAGAGTCTTGGTTAGAGTCTTGCTAAACCCAGTTATGGCCTCTGCAAGCGAAAGCGTGAGATGCGTAATAAGATCAAACCCATGTCTCTGGAGGTCAACACCCTCAGGGCACTCTGTTCCCTCTTTTATAGTAAAGACTAGATTACCGGTTTGTGACTTACCGACCTCCTGATCTGCCTCGCCCTTTAGCACTATCTGATCATCCTGACGAGATCCTCTTGGCAGGGAAACTGTCAGTGATTTGGACTCTGTGGTTACACCTGTGCCAACACACTTTTTGCATTTGTTCTTATCGTTATTAGGCTTCGAGGCACATTTGCCCTTCCCATCACAAGTAGGGCAGGTTATATTCTCTGTAGTAGCGAATCCAGGAGCCAATCGTCTAATCCGCTGCTTAAAACCTTGGCCACCGCACTTTTTACATTCGACCTGAGGAGGCGGTACTACATGGTCATTTCTTCTACGCCAACCGGACCCCAGGCATCGATCACACACAAGGGTGCGCTTAGACTGAAATTTGAAGCTCTTACCATTATAACAATCGGCCATTGAGACGTTCAAGGGCACTTGGACGTCTGCTGACCGATCAACTTTCTGTTCTCCATAGTGATCATAAGCATTTTGAGGATTAGAACCAAAGCTGTGGAAGAAGTTCATAAAAGCTGCATCCTCGAATTCGTTCGGTCCATTGAAGAAATCTGAACCATCTGCATCACCGTACTTATCATACCTAGCTCTCTTTTCCTCATCACCCAACACTTCATAGGCTGCTGCAATCTCTTTGAATCTTACTTCACTCTCCTCTCTCAAGGATTCATCGGCTACTTTGTCCGGATGGTGTTGTAGAGCAGCCTTTCTATAGGCCTTCTTGATCTCCAACTGAGTAGCATCTATTTCGACACCTAGAATCTCATACAGAGTCGACATAAGAGCTTTTTGCCTTTTTTAAGCGATAACTACAGGTTGCAAGTTGGTTAAAGAGGTGATGAGCTACTAATACAAATGAAAAACTTAAACACGACCCATCAGGTGAAATGACCTACTTGCCACTCAGCGATTGCTCATCGACTCCAATTGACTAATCTCATCTCTGAGAACTAGATTCAATTGACCACGCCAAGACCAGAACTCTCGCAGCCAGCTGCCAGCTGCCAGCTGCTACTCACGATAAAGCCACTACGACCTTCCGAATCTATAACCTGACAGTGCTTCGAACTACCGTCGTAGTTCATCGCCCGCGCTATCGATCGGACACTTTGTTCCGATCACAGTGCTGCTGGCAGTTGGTCGCCGATTATCTTGGCTCATCTGGAACTCGCCGTTCGCAGGGCACTCAAGGTTCAATTGAACTTTGTCGATGGATTTACAGCTATATAATAGGGACTAAACCGTTACAGAGAATCGTCTAGCTTAGTTCTACTTGGTTCATTTTGTCAAACTCTTGGAGGGAATTTTCAAATTTTCACCTCTTTTTTCACCTTACCGAGCGTAAATCACTCTGAGCAGTGGGAAACTCAGTGAGTCACTGTCAGTTGTTCACGGTATAAGAGCTTCCCATCAATTCAATTGAACCAAGATGTCTTCCATTGCAGTGACCCAACGTTGTTACATGCGGTCTACCTCCGTTGGACTAATTTCTAGAGCTTCTGCTATGCCACATACCATTACGACCACCCTGCAAGGTCGCAGCGGCCTTGGTCGTTCCTATATGAATATTAAACGGGCTAGATCCACTAGTTCCACTGCTGCTGGGTTGCATCATATTTACCATAAAAAATGCCATCAGGATTTCTATCCAGCAGAGAGTTTAACTGTGCGAGACTTGAATGAGAACGTGTTGAAGGCTAAATATGCCGTCAGAGGGTCCATTCCTATGAGAGCAGAAGAACTACAGGAACAATTGAAACGTGATCCATCGAGTCTGCCTTTTGATAAGATTGTCAATGCTAACATCGGTAATCCACAGCAGTTAAATCAGAAACCACTGAGTTTTTACAGACAGGTGCTGTCGATACTTCAGTATCCAGAAGTTCTTGAGCAAGGTGAAGAAGAATTGATTTCTAAGGGCGTTTTCAAGAGGGATGCCATTGAACGTGCTAAGAGGATTTTGAGAGACGTTGGAGGGTCTGTTGGGGCTTACTCTAGTTCCCAGGGTGTCTATGGAATTAGAAAGACAGTCGCTGATTTTATTACAGAAAGAGACAGTGGGGAACCAGCTTACCCAGAAGATATCTTCTTGACTGCAGGTGCTTCTGCAGCTGTCTCGTATTTGTTATCCATTCTTTGTAGAGGTCAAGAGACGGGTGTACTGATTCCAATCCCACAATATCCGCTTTACACTGCTACTCTAGCACTTAACAACTCGCATGTACTACCTTACTATTTGGATGAAGAGTCTGGTTGGTCCACTAATACCGCAGAGATTGAAGGTGTTGTAACCGAATCCATCGAAAGTGGAATTCGCCCATCGGTGCTTGTCGTGATAAACCCTGGTAATCCAACCGGTTCGGTGCTTTCTGTTGAAGCCATAGAGAAGATATTCCAAGTTGCTGCCAAATACGGTATCGTGGTGATTGCAGATGAAGTTTACCAGGAGAATATCTTTGCTGGATCTGAGTTCCATTCCATGAAAAAGGTCCTGAGACAATTACAAAAGGAACATCCTGGTATTTACGATAACGTTCAATTGGTATCGCTGCATTCCACCTCCAAGGGTGTTTCCGGTGAGTGTGGTCAAAGAGGTGGTTACATGGAACTAACAGGTTTCACGCATGAAATTAGACAAGTGGTATTGAAATTGGCTTCCATCTCGCTATGTCCAGTGGTCACTGGCCAAGCTTTGGTAGATCTAATGGTATGTCCTCCAAAACCGGGCGATGAGTCTTACGAACAAGACAGGAAGGAGCGCGAGATGATTCACGAAGAATTGGATCATAGAGCTGGTCTGTTGCATGATACTTTCAACTCATTGGAGGGTATCGAATGTCAAAAACCAAGAGGTGCTATGTACCTCTTCCCACAAATCAAATTGCCTTATAAAGCAATTCAAGCCGCTCAGCATTTAGAAAAGACTCCGGACGAGTTTTACTGTCAAAAGCTATTGGAAGCTACGGGTATTTGCACGGTTCCAGGTTCTGGTTTTGGTCAAGAACCAGGTACTTACCACTTGAGAACCACTTTCTTGGCTCCAGGAACTGAATGGATTAAGAAATGGGAGGATTTCCATAAGAAATTCTACGACCAGTATCGTGACTGAGTCACCGAGTCTTTGTAACAAATATTAATTAAAACTATTGGCACAAAGTTCACATTATCTATCATTACTGCGCTAATCGAGATCTTTTCTTGGACGGGGAAACCAACTCTTGGTAAAAAGATGTATTAGGCTCAGAAATCTCGGGACTATGGTGCATGGCCTCCACACTCCTCTCCGGGGTCTGCGTAGCACTATTTATGATTCTTCCTGGTGGTAGGCCTGGACTCATCTCACTATCATCGCTCTCATTATCATCTTGCTCTTCTTCTTCTTCAAAGACGTCCGAATTTTCGTCTTCCAGGTAAAGCAGGCCCTTATTAACATGTACCACATTTTGGGCCGGCAGCTCATCAATGATCATCTCTTGCTTCGGCCTAAAATGTTTTCTGTTGGTATGGTCAGAATGGTAAAGGAGATCATTGGGTATTCCTCCTGCTAAGGTGTTATGGCGTCTGTTCAAGTGATAGGGACCGTATCTTAAGCACATGTTCCAGTCTGAGATACAATCGACCTTCCGTGTATTTAGCAATTTCTTCATCCTCTTAATACCGTTAATATGGAACTGTGAAGAGCTGTTCGCACCTAGTCCAAGTTTCATATTATACTTTCCACACAGTTGTTCGCATATGTCAAATAAATCTTGTTTGTCGAGCGTGCTGGATTCCATAAAGATCGGGACGTAAGTCATGCCTAGTAATAACGTCCCAACCGCTGAAACGAGATGCTTGAATTTGGTATTCTTCAATGGTGCGAGCCATACAAACCTAGTATGATAATCTCTGCAGTAAAGAACATTTGTGAATTTGTTAGAGATGGACTCATTATCAAACACCTCGAAAATCTCAATATGAACCCTTTCTAATGGTAGTAATCCTTTAAAGATATTCTTATGTCTGTATTTTTCCAACGGTCTAAAATGTCCATCAGGATTACAGCTTGAACAATATCTTACCGCCATTTGAACAAAATCTCGAGTAATATTAGAGTATATTTTATTCAAACATGTGTATATGGGTCTATAAGTCATATGGTCATTCATTAGATGGGCACACATTATGAGGTCAAATATACACAGCGGCTCACAGACAATTTTGTCACCTTTCCTTCTATCTCTCACAATCCCATTCTCTGCATAATATCGCCTCATCAAAAACATATACTTGGATTCTGCACTATCTTTATCCCATTTATCACTGTTTGATGCTAAGGTCTCTGGGGTGAGAGAATTGGTCCTAATCAATTCATAGATTGGATGCAGGACTTGACCATTAATTGATTCCTGGTACTTCAACAAATCTTGTTCGCCTCTTTCCAACAATTCCATGTTCATATAGGAATTGGCATATTCTTTGTACGATTCTCCCATGGAAGGAGCTAAGAATTGAGATTTTACTCCATTATATTCATCCAGTATTTTATCCTCCTGTGTATCGCTATGGGCTTCATCAAATAATACATTACGCCGCTGTAATGTAGTCGGCTTCTTGCTGGCCATATTGACAAGTTTATTAGTGAGCAGGGACCCTCAATTGATTGAACTAGTTTAGTTTTACAGTCTGATTTAAAATCGATGAGTTTATTATATGCTTTACAAATAATATCGAACCATATCACGTGAAGGATCGGTAATTGACATCAACCACTATTATTCACTGAAACTTCTTCTTTCGGTCGTCTAATTGTGCTGGTTGTGTGTTTAGTGTTGATAGGGCTACCATTAACCAACTTGGAAGCCACCCGATGCAAATAACAAACCAGGTCCAACAACCTAGCTCTTTCCAGGCAGTTGCAAACTCTGTGAATACAGTAAACCCTGGTAAGTCTGGTTCAAAGCATTGGCAAAAGATATATGAGGCAATGAAGGGGTTGGACAGTAGTAGCAGTATGCTATTTTTCAATTTGATGCGTAGGCTGTAGTTGTTTAAGGAGGATGTTCTCACTAATGTCATGGGGAAGGCGGTAAGACCCATCGCGAAAGCCAGGAAGAAGTTCACCATTAGTAAGGATGTGAGAACTAAGCTGAAAAATAAGAAAGCAACCGATTTTAACCTGTACGCGAGTGGTTCTGCTATCTTCTTTTTGAGTAGTAATGGCAAAAATGATATCAATGCACTGAATGAAATCAAAATAGTAGGTGCATCAAACCTTAGGAACAACTGAGCTATTCCAAAGCATCCTAGCAAACTTATGCACCACATTGATAATGACAATAAATTGTAAGTTGACGACAAGGGAAGCTTTTTATAATTGTTGTTGATCATAGCATCTAATGATGCTAGTGCAAAAGAGATGGAAAGTGTCACCGCGCAGGGCAAATAGCTACTTATCGAGACGAAGTATCTTGGAGCCAATAAAATGTAAAAGAAAAACGATTGATGGAATTTTTCAAGTAAATTGTTAATAGATCTGAACATAGCTTCTGGAATACGGCCAAACGTTGTTACATCGTGTCTACCTTCTGTTCCGTGCGCTTTGAGTGTCACCGCCTGTATTCTCCATCCACTAAAGGCCTCGTTACCATTAACTTTACGCAATCCGGACAAAGCAGCATTCTTGATGCCGGTCAACATAATCAGAAGTCTCGACCAGAAATCGTTATCAGATATCTTGTCGCATGAAACACCATGTAGTGAAACTTTCATTCCTTCATGCTCAGTAATGGATATTGCTATGTTGACTAGATCCAGATTGGGTTCTTCCCCATTCAACCCATCGTAGTGAATCTCAACATGATCAAAGTAATCATTCACTCCGGGATAATCCAACACTACTGCCGCTTCAATTGAACCGCCAGTCAAATCTAGAGATGTGTGGTATGCTTCGACCCAGGACCGCATAGATCCCTTGGGATTCTCGCTTAACACAACGATAATGTTTTTAGACCAAACAGGCCAACGAGAGAAGAATCTGGTCAATGCAATTCCAATTGAGACCCCACTAAGATTGACCATCCCGTCCGCGTTCGTCCAGGGAGCAGCAAGGATTACTGCCTCTGTTCCATCTCCTCTCTGGGCATGTAGTACACCATAAAGTGTATCCCCATGTTTCTCATCCTGGTAGATAGCCGTTTTAACTCCAAATTCACGTAACCAGCCGGCAACTTCTTCGTTCCTCTCGCGGCTTGTACTGTTCGCCAGCCTCTCAATCTGAGTACGGTATCCCCTCAAAGTATTCCATTCAGTTTCTCGGAAATAACTATAAGCCTGAGAGGGTAGTAATGCATTCTCAGATATATAAGTTCGTCTGTAACGGCCCTCCAAGGGCAACAACGCCAACCAACCAACGCTCACTACTGCGAAAAGCATTGAAAGAAGCGGCAAAGCAGCCACAATTTTGGGTACCAAGCCCAGATCAATTACTCTCCTATGCAGTTTGCCAATCAATGACATCGAGTGTATTTTTGGCTTAGCTGGACTATAGTTGACTATTAGCTTTTTACAGTTCTCGCGCTTTAAAGCTAGTCGATGACCTTTAGCCACCACACTTTAGAGAAAGAAACCATGCTAATCCGCTGTCTTAGAAGCTAGAGAGCCATGGAAGGTCAATCTCAGTTCGAAAGAGTATCTCTCTCAAATGAGCGGAACTTTAGCTGGGTTTTTTTGGTTGACTGGGTGCTCCTATGTGTGGTTACGCTGACGGTGATATTCTACCTGGGAAGGCTTTTTGCCTATGCAATTACACTCGTGTTGGAATGGTTCCTATGGAAACATTGGAAAGTCAAGATTAGCGTGGAGTCACTGCGAATAGCGCCTTTAAGTGGGAGCATCTTGTTCAGAAATTTATGCATTATAGGCAAGGACCAGACCATATCGATCCTGAAGGGAAGTTTACGATGGAGATACCGATTGCTGGCTACTAGAAGATCACAATATGAGGAGGCATCTTCTCAGAAAGATGGTCTTGGTGTAGGCGAGGAAGATGTTAATTCCATGAAGAATATTACATTGCCGTGTCGGTTTGTACTATTTTGTGAGGGATTCGAGATATTCATCTATAATAGGACTGTGGCTTATGAGAATATTATACAGATGTTTTCAAGGGAGGAAAGAGTCCAATTTGAAAAGTTTATGAGTAAACAAGAAATGTCAGAGCTCTTTCACTGCCATAGTGAAAGGAGCGACGATAAAGGCTCGACAGATAGTGTATTATCTTCATCGGTCTCAGATGTTCCAAATATCAATGACAGAGTTTTTGATGAGGTTCATAATCAGAAGAAATCAATCTTTATGAGATTTCTGCCGATGGAATTGCAACTGTCCCGAGGGTCCATTGTTTTGGGGAATAAGTTCACCCCAAGTCTTCTCATTGCTAGCTGTACAAGTGGTCGGGGTGTGGTAGATCTTTGCCAACCTAAGGAGAAGCTAGATTTGTACAAGATGCATTTTCAGGTTGACTTCATCGATATTGATATCTCGATAAGGCAAAATATAGAATACAACCGAAAAAAGGCGACTTTCAAAAATGGCAAACTATCAAGGATGTGGGCAACTTTCGTCAAGGTTCTGCATATTCCTTTCTACAATAAATCACATAATAATAAAGGAACGGAATCGGAGCCTTTTATGACTAAATGGAAAGGTTTGGGACTATATAAGGGACTGACGTTCGATCGAGACGGAGAGGATTATGATGAAGTGCATTTTGATTTTGCGAATCACGAGTATGCAAAAGTCAGCAACATTATCAAGAGTCCGAGAACTGTTCTAACGTATTCCTATGATATACCAGGTGTAGTACCTCACGGTGCGCATCCAACTTTGGAGGGCCCTGAAGTTGGTAACAATGGTGCTCCTCCTGAATTTGGAATCGACTTGCAATTCTATGGAGTCACAATCTGCTACGGGCCGTGGGCTCAAAGAGAGATACAGCATTTGCTGAGGATGATATCTCCCACAGTGGCAAGATCCTCAGTTCCGATAAAGACACTGTCTCCCGGTTCGAGAAGGATTTACACCGTGTTCAAGACCACGTTTAGAGTCCTCGACGGTTCTTCCTGGCGTATTCCAACAAGAGAGAGAAGTAAAGATCAAGAATTTTTGAAAAAATTCAAAGCTACCAGTGAGGAATACAGACCTTTTGGTTGGCTCGATCTAAAATTTGCAATGGATTCCTATGGTAGCGTAACCACAGTACTATGTCCAAAGGAGGAAGGTTTTCCGAATAAGATGTATATTCATTTTGCAGAAATGGAGGCCACTTCCAGCGTTAATCACGACGTTATGCTGAAGTGTAATTGTTTTGACGTTGCAGGCGACGTCGGCTATCCTCTCGGGTGGAACAGTTCTGCCACTTGGACAATCAATCTCCACTCCACGCAGTTAGAGACCTTTCTATTGAGAGAGCACGTTACATTAGTGGCAGACATTTTCACCGATTTCTCATCGGGTGAGCCTACTCCTTATGAACTATTCAGACCGTTCATATACCAAATCAATTGGATCATTGATGGTTATTCCATATATCTGAATGTTAATGACCATAACATTGTCAATAATCCTCTCGACTTCAACGAAAATTGTTACTTGTCTTTGCATGGAGAAGAACTACTGATAGATGTGACAGCTCCAAATGACTCAATCACTGGCGCATATATGGACGTTCCTTATAAAATATCAACTCCGATGTTTCGGCTGTTACTTAATACACCTCCATGGAATACTCTAAACGAGTTCATGAAAAACAAAGAAGTTGGAAGATCATACAGCTTTGCTGTCTGTGGCTTATACACAGTTTATTCCGAGCTTGACATCGATAATGTCGATACCTTGAGTGTGGAATGTACCAGTACTGGTACTACGTTACACTGTTATGGGTTTGTAATGAGATATTTGATGAATGTCAAAATGAATTACTTTGGTGACTTTTTCCATTTCATCACCTCTGAGGAATATACAGGAGTGATAAGAGCCAAGGAGAAGGAAAGTGTCGGTAAAACGGAGGAAGAGTCGCTCAGAGATAACTCAACAAATCTGAGTACGGACAGTGGGGGTTTAAGTGATCCTTATGTTCGCTTGAGAGCTGACCCCCCGGTTAGTCGTTCAGACGTGAAGAGAACTACCAATGAAACAGATATATGGTTCACATTCTCAGTCTGGGAGGGAGCTTTAGTCTTACCCGAGACAATTTACAATTGCGATCCTTGTGTCGCACTTCATTTCGGGGAGCTTATTGTTGATCTCAGGAGTTGTAATTATTACATGGATTTACTCGCGACCATGAGCAGCACATCCATAAAAAGGTATGTTTCACGCCAATCCCATGAACTCTTTGAGTCGATTCGTAGGGATAATGGGCGAACCGAGAAGGAGCACGGTTCTTTGGCAGCATTGACCATCCATGGTCACAGGATGTATGGATTACCGCCCATCGAACCAACTTATTTCTGCCAGTGGGGTATCGACCTTGATGGCCTGACGATTAATTCGGATGCGGAATTTGCTAAAGGTTTTTTTACACTCTTTGCTGGAATAGGTTTTGGCTATACCAATCTCGAGAATACATTGCTTTACGATGTTGAAACTCCAGATGACATGACATCAGTAACTGTGAGAGTACGCGACATGAACGTTGTGGTTGAGAATGACAGCAGTCGCGCAGTTGTCGATGTACCGAATCTCACGTTCACATCTATTGATTTCGAGAATGAAAGATATTCCCAGCGCATCGACCTAAAAGTACCAAGTCTAAGCATTTTACTGCTTACGTCAGAAGACGACTCTGAACCCATTCGTTTAATGGATTTGACCACGAAAGTATATTTGACCGACTTCATTCAGAAAAGGGACTTCGCAAAGCACAGAAGCAAGCAACGGGACTACATAACATTGAATGATTCACCGTTCTATAGATGTTCCTTCCTCTTGCCATGTTATCTACAGGAATCTCCTCTTTACAAGAGTTTGTTAGGAAGTATATCTCCATCGTCATCACTACCGCCCTTACCAATGCCATTGTTGGCTGAAACAATCGATTTTATTATTGAAGATCTTTTAGGTGAATTTGCAGCAGGGCTGAAATGTGATTATGATACTCAGAGGACTGTGGATGATCCGGATAGTCCATCAGAATCTTTTGATACTTCGCAAGAACACGAAGGTCCAGATGATGTACGGTACGACCGCTTTGCTCAATTACCGAAGATTTTATCGCCCAATCCTCTGGAACAATACGACAATGTGATAATTGATGTTAAGTTTCTGGCTGTGGACCTTGACCCGTTGATCTGCTCCTATGTTGATGGCCTTTTGGGTGAATTTTGGAAGGTCAACACCGTGGACATCATTGATGAGATCGAGATGTCCATTGTAAAAAGGCTTGGGCAGTTGTGGAACAATACCTGCGTTTTGAATTTGAAACTATACGTGGTGGACATAAACTTTTTTTGGGGTGATAAGAATGCCAAAGTTGTCGATTTGTATTTCGATAAACTCGATTTTGACTTGGGTCAAAGAACGAGAGATCTTGACGGGGAAACCATTGTGAGTGAGAAGATAACTTTGAGCAAACTTAGGTCAGTAAGAGCCACCGTCTTTGACAGAAGTATTACAGAAGGTGTGGAAGAGAGGCCGCCTGCGCTCTCTTTGGCAGTTGAGGGGTGGGAAGCTTACTCATGGATGAGAGAGAAAATTGTGGGCTCTGTTAGTTTACTTTCAACAGACATTACAGTCGATGAATCCCAACTCGAATGGTTGTCCGTTTACATTGCTGAACAAAGAGATCTTATCAAAAACATGCTAACGTCTTTTACAAAATTGCATGAGTACTGGCAGGGTACACGAAGAGATTTACTCCGTGACATCACCACTGCCAGTGAACACTATCAAATCAGCCATGAGCCCTATGTCATCACGAAACCGGCTTTCATTATGAGGCTGTCCAATGGACATGTCCGGGAAAATCCTAGTTGGAGGATTATAACACGTTTGAGGCATATCTTAACATATCTTCCCAATGAATGGCGCAATAACTCCGCGATTCAAGTCTCTCCAACGGTCGATAGTACGGATGCGTCAGTCGCTTCACATTGGCGAAGGTGGGAAATATCAGATATCACTCGTTCTTATATATACCGGACCATCTTTTTGTCAGATCAGAGCAAAACCCAGTGTCAATCTCTGAAGAAGATGCTCAAGGTAGATTTTCATTCATTTTTCTTCACCATATACAGCGAAGGTTACAGGGTGGCGCATAACTTTGTTATAACTAGAGCTAATATTGTTGGGGAAGAAATTCCAGCTGCTGAGCTCTCGAAAGTTCAACAAGCCTTGGATTACGACAATGTCATGAATTTAACAGTGAGCTTGGGTGCAATTAAGGGTGAGCTGAATGATCAGCTTCTCAAATTACGCAATATATTTTCGAAAGCACAGACGCCTGCACTCAAACGAAGTAAGACATCCATCAACATATCCAAGTCATACAAAGTTAATGTCTTACTTGCCTTTGATAGAAGTGAACTGCAGTTTGTCTTGGGCCAGACTAGGCTCACGAATAGAATCCTCAATGGTAAAGCCGCTTTATTACTCGAGAAGCTGAAAAATTCGGCAGCACCGGCTTTATCATTTGTGTTCTTCGCCAAGAGGTCGGAATCATGGTTGAAACATGCAGATCTTGTTTTAGCCGAAGCATTATCACGCGAATTGTCTTTGACAATGACGGCGGAACTATGGAGTTATATGCCCTCGCTATCAATTAATATCCAGTGTTCAAATTCACATATTAGGGCAATGACTAGCACTGAGTTGCTTGTCAACTCAATAAAACAAATCATGGAGAGCATTTCCGAACTTAAACGTCACTTTGCAATGGAGAAGACTACCCCAAACGTACAGGGTACCTCCACAAACTTATCAATCCCTTTACAAAATACAGCATTGACGGTCAGCTTCTCAGATGTCACAGCTGAATTGATGCCTTTGACTCCGTTCGTTGTGCGCCATGAGATGAAGCAGCTTGGACTATATCTGAATAGAGTGCAAAGCAACGAAATTTTGATCAGTATTTGGGACGCCAATATAATTCTCAAGTCACACCAAACAACGGAACAATATTTCAACTTTGCCCTAGGAGATCTGCAGGTGAAGTGTAATTTACCAACAGAGTCCAGTGCTATTTTGAATGTTGGCTTGTCGACTTCCCTCATGAAGTTGACTCTCTCTGAACCTCGAAGAATTTTATCAAGCTTTTTGCAGGATGAAAAGCTAATTGGAGAGAGCTTGGGATACATTAAAGGGTTGCTCCAACTTTTTTCCCCACTGGCTCGCAATAAAACGCAGTCCAGTGCGCTCAGATGGAGCCTTGACGCGAATTTAAATTACTTCGGTATTCTTGTTCCAATGGCATCAACCTTCTTCGTCTTTGAAATACACATGCTATTAGCGGCGATGAATAATGCCAGTGACGGACAAGACGAGGGCGACCATCATGTCACAGGGCAGGTATCGATTGAAAACTGCCTTCTTTTGATCAAAGAACCTTCGCTTCCCGCTGATCTTTCTAAGTTGCTCGATTTTTCAATTAGAGTTATGAGCTCCCAGAAAGTGCCTAATTCTCCTCAATCATACCAAATCGAAAGCTCTCACTTCAGAGTGTGCTTGTCTCCGGGGTCATTGGTCCAAGTTCTGTGGGGAACGCATCAATTACAATCACTACTAGAGTATTTCAGGAAACACAGGAAGCAAGATAAAGCTATTTCACCATTTTCCCTCTTCGATGGCTCCGCATCTGCTGATCGGCAGATTGACTTTCGTTCCATTCATATCTTATCCTATAATTTGTGCATAGGTTGGATGTTCCAGCTTGGTGATGATGTCAAAACCGGTCTAATTATTGGGTTTGATCGATTATTTTCCGCATACGAGAAGCATTACGGAAAATTGACTTTGATAGATGGCTACTTTTCGGTAGCCAACGGACAATCAACTGATACTTTCTATTCGCAAGGAAGTGAGAAGCAGCGGTATAACCGAAGTTTCTTATCCAATGTTCAAATAACATACTGGCTGAAGGAGATTGATTCTATGAAGGACCTATTCATCAGAGTCAACGGAGAGGCACTGGAGGTCAGTCTTCTCTCTAATTCCTTCGACATCATTGAGAGTACTCTAGCTTCGATCCAAAAATTCCAAACTTTGAAAAAAGAGAGGATGCACAAGAGAGATAGTGGCCCCAGAAATAAGTTGAATTTGGAGAATACATCCAATAATATATCTCCATTTCTCTCACACATTAGGACGATTGATTGCCAATTCAAGTATGTTGGTGGTGTGCTAAAGATTTATTCGCTCGATGACCTAAATAGGGCTGAAGGCCCATCTCTTGAAATCAAATCACCAGGTGTCGTAATCGCTTTGAAGTATAATCATAATGAGGCGGAAAGAAGGCCTCATCGGATCAGATGTCTCGTTTCAATTGATCCCACGCACAACATACTGTATTCCCAATGTGTTCCTATTTTAAATGATATTGTTGAAGCAAGTCAACGCATGGTACAGAAGCACAGTCCTGATGAAACTCCTCTGGAGTCATCGCAAAGTATCGACTACAAAAGCTTGTTGGATTCTTTTGACATAGCATTCAAAGTCACTTCAGGAAGACAGCAATTGAGTTTAAGCTGCGAACCTAGGGCAAAAGTTCAGGCGGATGTTGGATTTGATTCATTTACATTTGGTGTGACGACCAACGATCTGGTGGATGGGAATCCAACCGGAGTGTCTTTATCTGTAGAAAAGATACAGTCTTCCGTCCGCCATATTTTCTCGAGAGAAACGAGTGCTTCCTTCAGCGTTGATTTTGTCGATTTTACTTCAATTTTTACTCATCCTGACGTCTTTGGTGTCGCTTTGGTATCTGATATTAATGTCTTCTTCAATATGAAGCAACTGCAGAACTTGAACTTATTCCTCGACATTTGGCAGTTGAATGGTAAGCTCAACAACAAGGGCCGGGCAAAGGACGACGATCGAAAGAAGCAAACGAAAAGCATGACTCTCTCCAAACGTACCAGCACTCCTACGTCCATATGTTGGTCTTTTACTCTAATTTTTACCAATGTAAAAGGTGATGTTGACCTGGGCCCTTCTCTTGGAGTTCTGTCGCTCCGCTTGTCTCGAACCTGGTTCGCAACTGATCACTACGGTGCCCAAAGGCGTGTATTACATGCCTTTGCTGATGAATTGTCAATAAAATCAGAAGGCAGATTAAGTGGAGTTTTCGATTTGAAGAATGCGACATGGATTTCAGAGGTCAACTACCCAGCAGCTGGATCGATCAAAGGATCCTCTGAAATGTCTTTGTCGTTGAGTGTAGGCCGAGTGGCAATAAAGACAGCTTTCGATTATCATATGTTTTTGATTGGAACTATCGATGAGATGAAGTTCCATTTACGCAGTGAGTCAGATCTGTATGGTATTTTGCCTGACTTGTTGGTGGTCGCTCTCTCCTGCAAAGAAATGGATTTCTGTGCAACGGCGCTGACGGCCGCCAACATACTGGACATTTATAATACGATAACGCGTATGAGACAAGACAATCGTATTTCCTACATTGAAACCCTGAGAGAGTCAAATTCCACCGAGGCAAGAGTGACGTTGCTTTACGACGACATATTGCAATCACTGAATTTGCTACGCACTGATCTTTCATTTGATATCACTACGTTCAAGGCCCAAATTTCTCCGATCTCGTTATTTGATGTCGAAGTCCTAGTGCTCAATATTGACAATGTGTCGGCTCGTTCAGAAACTCAATCGGGTGAGAAACTTAAGACGGAATTGCATTTACAGGTTTCCAATGCAAAAGTATCTCTTTCGACTTCAAAGGAAGAGCTTGATGAAGAGCGTGTGGCCAAAATATCAATTGAAGATTATATGCTATACGCTTCGAAAATTAGTGGCGGTACGATTGTAAAAGTTCCAAGACTACTGGTAAGCATGACAACCTGGCAAAAACCAAAGAGCGACTTAATAGAGTATTTGTTTACATGCCGGTTCTTCGATAGGGTAGCTGTTAAGTGGAATCTCGGTCCCATCAACTTCATTAAAGAAATGTGGTCAACACATATTAAATCTTTAGCAGTGCGTCAGACCCAGAGCAACAAAACTATGTCTGAGAAAGACAAGCAGGCAGATTTGGATCCTGAAGAGGAGATCAAAGCTAAGCTTCAGTACGTTCCACTGGATGAACCCTACATAGAAATGCCTCAAATTAAAGATTTGGGTGATGCCACACCGCCAATGGAATGGTTTGGAGTCCATAGGAAGCGCCTTCCAGCAGCAACTCACCAACTAGCCATAGTTTTGATCCAGAAGCTAGTCCATGCCGCAGAGAAGGAATATGCGAAGGTTCAAGGAAGATTTCAATAGTCATAACATATATATAATTTATGTTCTATTTAATATGTCATTATTTTTCAGACTGGCGCTCTTCGTCATATTTTGAGTTTTGTAGATACCGACTAGCTGCTGAGCTAATTCAAACATGTTATTTCGTAGGGAAATAACAATGAATTGGGCGTTCTTGGTCCGCTCCTTGATGTAATTTGCAACAATCGAAACATTTCGAAAATCTAATGCTGCATCAATCTCATCCATGACGTAAAGAGGTGTGGGCTTGTACTTATGCAGGGCAAAAACGAGCGCCAAAGAACTGAGAGTCTTTTCACCACCAGACAGATTCGTAATATTTCTCCAACTCTTTTTCGGTGGCATCACGCTGAAAGTCACACCTTCCGAGAATGGATCTAAACTGTCGACTAATTCCAATTCGGCATTACCACCCATAGTAATCATTTGATACATCTCCTTCAAGGTCATCGAGATTATCCCGAAGCCTTGCATAAACTCGTCAAAGCGCCTTTTCTTCAATTCCCCAAGTTTTTCTCTCATAGCATCTCGCTCCCCAACTGCCTCATTGAGATCTACCTTTCTTCGTTTGTGTTCTGCCAACCTCTTTGCATATTCTTCTAAGATCTCGACATCAACGTTAACGGAATCGACATAGTTTTGTAAGTCTTCTATCTGAGCACCAAGATCTTCGACATCTAAGCTCTTGAGCTCCGCTTCAGATACACGCGGAAGCCCATTTTCGAGCTCATGTGGTTTCTCATCTACTTCCATTACTTCATCGTTGGATTTTTCTTCCTCCATTGAGACATCGCTCTCTTCTCCTTCTTGCCTCGTAGCATCTGCCCCTTCTGTTCTCTTTTCTTGCAATTCGTTAGGCATTTTCGAGTTATTTGTGCTTTCACCTTCGTCAAGGAGCTGCAAAGTTCTCGTAACATCCCTTATCTTAAGGTTATTTAAGTCGCTCTCCAGCTGTCGTACTTCTTTCGTTATGTGGCCCAACAATGCATTCAGTTTCTCCAATTTGTCGTTTATTTCTATCTTCAGTGACTTGAACTCAGTGAAACCGGCCTCCATCTGAGCAAGCCGCTGTTTCAGCTGATCTAACTTTTCATTCATTTCATGACTGAGATCTTGCTGTTCATCAACAGACTTTTCGACGGATTCTAAGGTCTGCTGCACGTTGTCGGCGTTTTCTTTCAATGAAGCAATTTCCTGCGAATACAGGTCCAAGTCTTTTTGGGTATTGCCTACTATTTTAGCAGACTTCTTGAGCTCATTCTCTGCCTTTTTGATACTAGCTTTACCTTTCTTTTGTTTAGATGTAAGTATCTCCATTCGCTGTATCGTCGAAGTTACTTTGGAGTTCTGGATTTGCAGTTCAGACCCACCGATTTCCATAATCTTGTCCTTCAAAACAGCTATCTTTTGCCGAGTAGTTGTTGTTTGATCAGAAAGTGCTCTTTGCTCATCTTTGAGCGTTTTCACTCGAGCTTCTGCCAACTGATACTCTTCATTCTTCCCCGTGGCCTTCTTTTGAGCTTCTAGTCTTTCGAGCAGCAGCTTCTCCTTCAATTTCAATTCACTCATCCATGATTCTGTTTCCATCACTAACTTTGATACCTTGAGCTGAATCTCGGGTACCCTGTCTTTCAGCTTCTTTAGCTGATCCTCCATTTCACGAAATGTGTCGCTAGCAATCTGAAAGCTCTTTTCCTTCTCAGTTAACTCATTTTCAAGCTGGGCAACTTCCTCTGGACTGAATATATCAGGGCTGTAAGAGTTGTTTTGACTTAGTCTCATAAGCCCACGCACAACATGCGAACCGCCACCACTCATAGTGCCTGATATGTCAATCAGCTTTCCATCAAGACTTACAACTCGGAACCTCTTTTTTCCGTAAGCAACTCTATTTGCCTGAGCCAAACTTTGAGCGGCCAAGGTATCTCTTAGCACACTGTAGAAGGCCGGTATGAATTTATCATCCTTCGGTTTGACTAAATCGAATAGTCGTGGAACGTTCTCTGGAGTTTGAATCTTGCCCGTGTGAAATTTGCGCAATTTGTCCAGTAAGATGAATCTTGCATAACCAAGCTTATTTTTCCTTAGGTATTCGATGCACTGCTGACCACATTCCACAGATTCGACGACAATGTCCTCCAAACGAGGGCAAGCAGTAGATATTGCCACATCGTATTTTTCGTCTATGACTCCCAGATCACCCAGCCTACCATGAAATCCACTGATTCGGCCTGACTTTTGTAGTTTTGTAAGAGCAGTCAAAACTGTGCTCTTGTTTTGGGCACTGGAAAAAGCTGCTCTGGCATCTAATGTGCGTTGCCTTTGGGCGATCAAAATTTCATGCATCTTTTTCAATCTTGCGCTGGCACTGGAGCATTCTGCGCCTGCTGTGTGTACCTCCGCTGTTACATCTGATTCTTCCTGCTTCAATTCTCTGATAACTTTCTCTTTCGCAAGCTTTTCTTCGCCTCCTCGAGCTATTTCATTCTTTAATTGTTCGATGTCTTTATTTATCCTCGCATTTGTATCCTTGAGTAAAGAAAGCTCAGATTCTGCAAGTTGTATCTCTGCCCTCTTTTGCTGAAGCTGCCCATCCCAGGGTTCTAAATCCTTTTCGTATTGGGCAATTCCGGCTGATATATTAACTGTCTTTTCTTTCAAAGATATCTTGACATCTTCAAGTTTTGCACGCTCCGTAATGAGTTCCTGATTGAGGTCCTGAAGCTCCTTTTCATAGTCAAGTTGCGATTGTCTTAGTTCCCTCAAATTTGCCTCTGTTGCATTCAAAGAGTGTTGATTCGATTTCAATAGCTTTTCAGCTTTATTTGTTTTTTGGTTGACAGACTTGATCTTCTCCTCTATAGCCACTCTTTGCTGGTCCAGACCTCTTTTTTGGGCCAGCAAAGCTTTCTCCTCTATAGCCAGCGTTTCAATTCGTTTCGCGACCTGTTTACTCTCATCTTTAAGCGAATCAACTTCTTTTAAAGTTTCTGAGTATTTCTCATTTTCTTGATCCAGCTGACCCTTTAGCTTGCTGCTTTTGTCCAAAGTGGATGTTAACTTGATATCGTTTTGCCAAATCTTGTACTGAATCATCTTTGACCTTAGTAATGTGAGTGTTTTCTCTTTCTCCAAAAACTCAAGAGCTTCATCTTTCCCTGTTTCAAGTGAGCTTTTCTCCTGATCTACTATATGAAATCTATTCTCCTTCTCGATACAGCTTTCATTTAAAACTTCGATCTCCTGCAAAATCGTCTCGATTTGTGGTTTGTATTTAGCCGTACCGGTAATATCCTCCAAGTACTCTAACAAACCATCTTCACCTTCCTTCTCTGCTTTCGGTCTCATTTGAGCAATGTTTTCCACTTCACCTTGTAGAATTAAAAACCTCTTGTGATCCAGGTCAATTCCCTCCTTTTTCAGTAGTTGAGTAACTTCTGTATAGTTGCTTTCTTTGTCGTTAACGTAGTACTTGGAAGAATTATTCTTGAAAGCTTTTCTGGTAACGACCAACGTAGGTTTCTCCTCATCAATTCTCGTAGTACCATCTGGTTCATCGACCACATATTGGAAATGAACCTCTACTGAACAGCTTTTCAAATTTGGGTGAACTTCAGAATTATGAATTAGGTCTGAGAGTCTATCCTGTCTCATCTTGTTGGCTCGAAAACCGAATACGAACAACATGGAATCGATCACATTGGATTTTCCGGAACCGTTAGGTCCCACAACTGCCGAGAAACTGCTATGAAATGGACCAACGACCTGCCGTCCAGCGTACGATTTGAAATCTTGAAGAACTAATTTATTGATACAAAGTCTTGCCGCGTTCCTCTGACTTTGTTCGGCATCATATAATCTTTGCAGTTCAAGTCTATTCTTTTTCACTGGTGATATCTTGATAAGTTCCAGCTTTCTAGTAGGTGATCGGCCAGGAGATCTTGGTGGTGACTGTGAATAAGTGCGCTGTTCGCGTCCTCTGGATGAACTATTGGGATGCTGTAAGCTTGGAGCCTGTAAAGATGAGGATGATACTATAGGCTGTGATTGACTGGTCGTATCATCATTAGTGCCAATCACCAGCTTCTTGGGCGTATGCGATATCGTAGAATTTGAATTTGAAGTCAAAGGTGACTTTGTAGATCCATTGACCGCCTCAAACTCCCGACTCTCATTATCGTTCACTCTCTGTCGCTTGGTGAGTGGCGTATCAGGCATCCTGGCAGCCTACAGAATACTTGTTGTTCCAACTACCACCTCATTGGAGCGAAATATGAAGTAACTAAGTTTGTTTACTGTTCGATCAAGCCGAACATGCAATGCCTTGCAATACAAGTTTACAATTAAAAACAACTAGAACCATATATATACTAACAAAAGATCAAGGTTGAATGACTGCTAGTCCCAGCAGCGCTAGTCTTCAACTAGCTTGCGAAAAGCCATCACGTGAAGCGCCTTGTAGCGTGTTTTACTTTGAAGGAACCAACGAATTGGTATTCTTGGGCTTATTAAATGGTCTGGAAGTCAAGTTATGGCTCTCTAAGTGGTCTTACAATTTGTATCTTATACTGTTTAGTAAAAGCGCGAGCTTATACAGTGAAATGCTCATCGCCTAAACAACTAATATCCATAGAAAGTGATAGATAGCCGCTTTACGATGGAATCAGAACCATTAGTGGTAGATAATGGGTCATACGAGGTCAAGTTTGGGTATTCAACGACTAGTCAGCCCTTCAGAGCTTTAAATGCTCTCGCTAGAGACAAGTTTGGTGCTACATATCTCTCAAACCAGATCAATCAGATAAAAGATATTTCATCTGTCAGTTTCAAACGACCTCACGAATATGGACAACTGACCTCGTGGGAGTTGCAAAGTTGTGTTTGGGACTACTGCTTTTTCAATCCAAATGAATTTGATGGGTTTGATCTCAAGGATAGCAAAGGACAGCATTTGATAGCCAGTGAGACCTGTATGACTCTACCAGAATTGAGCAAGAATATGGATCAAGTAGTTTTTGAAGAATACGAGTTTGATAGTCTCTTAAAGGCGCCTATCTCAGGGTTTATGCCCTTCAGCAAACACACTGAGAACACCAAGGTGATATCTGGTAAAGGTGATTCTGAATCTGGTACTTCTACAAGCGAAACGAAGGACTACGAACCGTTCCAAATGGTTATCGACTCAGGATTCAATTGCACTTGGGTAGTACCGATCATCAAAGGTGTCCCATTCTACAAAGCTGTTAAGAAACTAGATCTCGGTGGCAGATTTATCAATGGACTACTCAAAGAAACGCTTTCTTTTAGACACTATAACGTGATGGATGAGACTATCTTAGTCAACAATATCAAGGAGAAATGTCTATTTATGAGCCCTGTCTCTTACTTTGACAGTTTTGCTAAAAAGGACCAAACTGCAGTAGAATACGTACTGCCGGACTTCCAAACTACATTTCTGGGCTACGTGGCAGACCGTAAGAACCCCCCGTCAAAAGATGCACAGACAGTAACACTACGCGATGAACTATTTTCCGTGCCTGAGACGTTCTTCCACCCGGAGATCGCCCAACTGCTTAAACCGGGAATCATCGAGACCATCCTCGAGAGTCTTTCCCTTGTCCCGGAACCCCTCAGGCCATTAATGGTCAGCAACATCCTATGCACCGGAGGAAACTTCAACCTGCCGCATTTCCCAGAGAGACTAGCTACCGAACTACAAAGGCAGCTGCCCACCGACTGGTCAGCCAAGATTTACCTACCACAACCGAAATCTTGTGAGCTAGCTGGCTGGTGCTCTATGAGTGCATTTGCCTCTACTGATCTCTACAAAGCTGCACGAGTTTCCCGTCAAGAATACTACGAACACGGCGTCGAATGGACTACAAAGAACAGGTTTGGCTACCAAAACTGGATATAGTTCTATCCGATACCTTTCCAACCCAGTTAACCACATTGGCCACTTGTATGGGCCAGCCTTTCGACATGATATTCGTCTGTCAGTTTTCTTTTGTTCGACCAGTCACATTAATTATTTATTGAGTCTCCGGTTTTCCAGAAAAATGAATCGCTCGACGTCATTTTGTCACTCCTGTATGCTTAGCAAAAGAATGATAATACCGATTTGCAGACAGCCCCTCGAATGCCCCTTTCTGTTGAGATATAAAGTCTCGAGGAATTCGGTGTTCGTTACTGAAATTGACCACCGACAGGATAGGGGACAAACCTAAATAAACTTTGAAAGAACTTTGAAAGAATGCGTCATAGAGGACAATCTCGCTCTTCTCTTTCAATTGCTCAGCAGAGATTCATGTCGCAGTCAATGGCTGCCATAAGTCTCGAGCAGGCAATGATTTATTATGTCGGTGTTGATGTTGGTACTGGTTCTGCAAGAGCTTGTATCATCGATAACACAGGTAATATCTTATCATTGGCTGAAAAACCTATCCAGAGAGAGGAATTGAAGCCCAACTACATTACACAATCTTCCCAGGAAATATGGCAATCGATTTGTCACTGTGTTAAGTCTGTGGTGAGGGATTCGGGAGTTCCTGTGGAGAGAATTCATGGTATTGGGTTTGATGCTACCTGTTCTCTTGTGGTAGTTGATGACGAGGACAAGGAAGTCGGCGTAGGTCCTGTTTTTGCCAATAACGACCAGAACATTGTATTATGGATGGACCACCGTGCTATCGCGGAGACTAATGAAATTAATGCTACTAATGATAAATGTTTGAAATACGTGGGTGGCCAGATGTCTGTGGAGATGGAAATCCCAAAGATTAAGTGGTTGAAGAACAATTTACCAAAAGAACAATTTGACAAATGCAAATTTTTTGACTTAGCAGATTATCTGACTTTTAAGGCTACAAATAAAGACACTCGTTCATTCTGTTCGACTGTGTGTAAGCAAGGTTTGATACCTATTGGTGTTGAGGGGTCTAAGGAAGGCTGGTCGAAGGACTTCTTGAATACCATTAACCTTCCTGAATTAGTTGAAAACGTATTTTGCCAAGATCGGTGGCCTGCAACAGCCACTGCTGCAGATGGCACTACACACAGTTTCCTCAGTGCCGGTGAATACGTTGGTGCCTTGGATGAAGAAGCCGCTGAAGAGTTGGGTCTACCAGTTCACTGTGTGGTCGGTTCAGGTGTTATTGATGCCTACGCCGGTTGGGTTGGTACGGTTGCAGCTCAAACCGATGTCGAACTTCCTGATCTCGCTGAAGCTGACAGGACAAAGAAAGGTATCGATAGAGCCACCGGTAGACTGGCTGCGGTCGCTGGTACTTCCACCTGCCACATTGCTCTTTCTCGTGATCCAGTGTTTGTGAACGGTGTCTGGGGTCCTTACAGAGACGTTATGGCTCACGGTTTCTGGGCAGCTGAAGGTGGTCAAAGTTGTACCGGTGCTTTACTCGCTCACGTTATGTCTACACATCCAGCTTTCACTGAGTTATCTCATCTCTCTGATGCTGCAAATATCTCCAAATTCGACTATTTGAATTCCAGACTGGAAACTTTAGTTCAACAACGTGGTGACCGTTCAGTCGTCGCATTGGCCAAACATCTATATTTCTATGGTGACTACCACGGTAATAGATCGCCAATCGCCGATCCTTCCATGAGAGCAGCCATCATTGGTCAATCCATGGATAACTCCATCGATGACTTGGCAATCATGTACTTGGGTGCATGTGAGTTCATCGCTCAGCAAACAAGACAAATCGTTGAAAAGATGTGTGACGCAGGTCACCAGATTTCTACTATTTTTATGTCCGGTGGTCAATGTAGAAATGGTTTACTAATGAGATTGCTGGCAGACTGTACTGGCTTGCCAATCATCATTCCAAGATACATTGATGCTGCAGTGGTATTTGGTTCGGCCCTACTGGGTGCAGTAGCCAGTGAATCCTTCAACTCACATCACGCCAAGTCCGAAATTACAAGAAGAAGAAAGTCTTCCCTAACTAACTTGGACCCTTCATCGCTACCTTCCGCGTCAGGTAAAGGACCACTGAGCCAACTAGGTAAGATGAAGCCAGACTTACCTTCCCCATACACAGCACCTCACGCTACGTCCAGTACCTCACAAATCGCCGCCACATCTGGTTCATTCCCTTTCCCAGTAGTAGGGGAATCTTCGGAAGCTATTACTGAAGAGGCCAACGACAGTGAAGGACCTGTTAGCTTCAAACCAACGAGGGCTACCAGTCAAGAAGGCCTAGCCACCCGCAATCCTCCTAACAATGGAGACGCACTGTGGGACGTCATGTACCAAATGACCGGTGGTGGTAAAGTCGTCAGACCTTCCCCTGAGGATGACCCAGATCGTGTGCTATTGAATGCTAAATACAAGATTTTCCTCGACATGGCGGACTCCCAAAGAAGATACAGGGAAGCCATTGATAAGGTTGAAAAGGCTATTGCCAAATAATGAGGAACTGCATAATTACATATTCACTGAATAAGAATTAGACACAGAATTGTTTATGATTGATAACGATACTAGCTAAACTGTCACTTCACGTGAGCTCTGGCGCGTCGTTGTTTGCCTTTTGCCATATCCAGTAAGTTGTATACACGAGAATGTACTTAAACATTGAAGAATTTGTAAAATCGATCATCAATTGAAGATGGACCAGCCGCTCCAGCTTTCTGTCATTGCTTGGTAGCATCTTTGAGCTTGATAAACAATTGTTAGCTGCTTCAAATTTCCTAAATATTGAATTCGGTCACTTTAAGGTTTACAGATACGTGCCATACTCAACAATTGAAATCGTCATTTCATATCGAAACAAGAACGCTGCTATAAGATTGGGCTATATCTTTAGTGTGCTTTGAGATTAAATGTATGGTCTCTTGTTTCTACTGTTCCAGTCGGTATGCCTTTCACTTGCATCCCAGTTGGAAAATCTGAAGAACAAGCATGGAATCGTGAATATAGGCACTCCTCGATTGGACTTTCCTGGTGAGGCCCTGCAACTGTTTGGGGGTTTTAATGCGCTAACCTTTCCCCAGTATGAAGGTCAGGAGAATTTTACTGGAACAATTAACAACAATACGGATTCTCGAGGAATTGTTTATTATTCAAATGACACTTTTATCAAGTTGATCAACGGATCGAGTGATAGTTATGTGGAGAAAATTGTTCCCTTTGGATCCGAGTCGTTCATTTTAGGTGGATCTGGCTCGCTGTTAGGCTATGAGCTCGGTAGGCAACTATTATACAATTTATCAGACCTGTCTCTGCGACCTATCTTCGAAAATTCATTAA
Source organism: Torulaspora delbrueckii (assembly GCF_000243375.1). Classification (NCBI taxonomy): domain Eukaryota; kingdom Fungi; phylum Ascomycota; class Saccharomycetes; order Saccharomycetales; family Saccharomycetaceae; genus Torulaspora; species Torulaspora delbrueckii. The sequence goes on along the minus strand of NC_016506.1, from coordinate 704,522 downwards.
CGGATGTCAGAGTTATCCTTGAAGATTATCCTGTGGCGTATTTTGGGGGCAATTTCTCCTTCGACAACGGATCGACAGTTGGACATAGCGTCGCGACCTGGAATAGTTCAAGCAATACTACCTCGCTTCTTCCGTTTGGGGGCTTTGGCGAAGAATCCATCGTCAATTCCATTATCAAATTAGACTCTGATAACATTCTGTTTACGGGTGAATTTTATACACTAGATGATCAGACTCTGTTGATCACCAATGAAAATACATCCAAAACAAATCATAGCCAATCCATTGAAATAAACGAGCTTCTACCTTTACGAGCAGCTACCTGGAACACTGATTCAGATAGCTCTTTCGATTCATCCGCTTTCATTTGCCCCAACTCTCAGAAGGAAGCTTGGTCTGTACCGTCAACTTCTGGATCACTAGAAGCCTCCTTGCCTTACGAAAGCTATCCGAAAAAGGTGAGAATTTATAATTCTCCTGAAGAGCACAATGCAGTTTCCCTGTTCCGAATTATCACAAAACCATCGAATGGTATCATGAACCTAACTTATGTTGATCCTTTATCGGGGGAGTTGCTTAACTGTGATGCGTTTTGCCCTCTGATGTTACAAGACTCACTTAAAGCCGCCGTTGCTAATGGGAATACGTCACAAGTGGTGAGACTTGATAATAATCTCACAGATATTCAATGGTCGTACGATTATCAGGATTTCGCATTTGTGAATAAGATTGCAGTGACTGACTTACAGTTCCTAGCATTGAGTTCCTACGGGGATGCAGTAGGTCTCTCTTCTTTCCAACTTTATCAGGATACGTTAACAACGTACGCGAACAACTCGCTTAACGAAGTCGGTTGCGAATCGAATGATATTGCGTCTACTTCTGCTCTATCGGACAGCGAATGGCAACAAGGTTTGTTCGGTCAGAGCTATCTCGTGGCTGACTTCAGAACTGGACAAGAAACTCTACCCAAAGTTACGTTTTATCCAGCCATCAATTATGCTGGTCAATACACAATGAACCTGTACACACCAGGATGCTCGTCTGATCAGACTTGTACGTCTCGATCCATTGTAAATGTAACCATGTGGTCCGAAGTTGGTGGCTCAATCCTGTCTTCCATTCTGTTGCATCAAAATAATGAAGCGATGAAATATGACCAGGTATATTCAGGGCACCTCGAAACCGCTCCGGTGTTAACGCTGGAGTACTACTCTCCCATTAGTCCAAACAATCCTTCCAATGTTGTTGTTGCCGATCGCCTTGAGGTTATCGTTGAATCTGTCGATATCTTGAAAAACCAGACTGATGAAACAATTCCCTTGAATGGCATGTTCCAATATCAATTATCGAACTTCACTAATAGTACTGATAGCAAACCATCAATCGCAAACACCACGTTGAACTCTTATACGGTTCAAAATTTCCCAAAGAATGCATCGTTGTTCTCTTCTATGTACAACAATACGCTATGGGTTGGTGGTAGCGTCTCGGGTGTTGCAGCAGTTGAACTTGATGAGGACTTGCACGTTTCCTCTACTGCAAAATATGCAACAGGCGGCACGGTAGAAGGCATATCATCATATTCTGATGGTATCATATTGTTCGGTACTTTCAACCTCTCATCTCAGCCCGTTAGCACCCTGACATTTAATGGCGTTTTTGGATCTTTTGGGAACTTGGAAACCACTCTCAGGACTTACACTAATGTCTCTTTCCAACAAGATGAATTGCTAGTCTTCAACAATGAGTACGTTTTCAACCTTTCATCTAACAGTTACATCTCAAATAGCTCCACTTTTGGACTCTCGCTGTGGTCAGCAGGAAGAAATCAATTTGATGACACGTTATTCTCGGGTGCAGTGACGAAGAATCAATTCCCAGGTTTGTATGGTTCGGCTTCGATATACAGTAATTCCTCAGTCGCTCACTTTAGCCTTCAGAATGGCGCCCAGCCCTACGCTGCTTGCCATTTAAATGACTCAGTCACCGCTTATGCATATCGGTATGGGTCTGTATCGCAGCTTTATTTTGACAATGGAAAAGAGGGACCGTGGACCTGGTTTGGTACTATAAATTCGATGCGGTATTCGAAAAACAGTACAATCTTAGCCATTGGCACAGATGGCTCAACTGATGAGCCTATCTTGAGTCTCTTTAATTTAACGAGTTTCGATGTCTTAGCCAATACTACCATATCAGAAAACGGCACCATTAGCTCAATGGTCTTTTTCGATAGAAACTCCAGCTTACTAGTCGGTGGCGACTACCATATATCAGATGCCGATTGCAGTGGTCTTTGTCTCTACAATTACGATCAAAAACAATGGACCAAATTCGCGAATAATTCGATTACAGGTAATATCACAGAAATGCAACTTTCAGAAAGTTATGATCTACTCATTTCTGGTGCCATGAATGTTGCGAATAAGACTTCTGTTAACTTGCTATCATTTAATATGTCCAACTACGAAGTCAATCCTCTAGTTTGGGATTCAAATGGACCAATCAAGTCCTTTATTGCAGAGGACAATGATATTATAACTTGGAATGAAACTTCGTTATCAGGCTACAGCGATGGTGATTGGCAGAATCTCGAATTTGATAATAGTTCGCTCATATCGATAGTTGATGTGATTGCCGTCAAAACTGAGCCTGCCCTTGACAAGAGACAAACCTTCTCTTCAACCTTCGATGCAATTTTGGTCGCAGGCCAAAATTACGCAGAGTATCCGCAGGCATCCATTTACAACTTTCAAAGATGGTTGCCATATTATGTTGCCAATAAAGCTGATGATGAAGACCCATCAAGAACCACATTCTTTACTAATCAAGATGACTCACAGTTATATGACTCCCAAAACCTACTATCAGATCCGACCAGGACAACGACATCCTCTTCATCAAGCACGACCTCTTCCTCTCAAACTTCACCTTCAAAGGGTTCCTTAGTTCGTAAAAGCGGAAAGATAAACCGAGGTTTTGTTGTTCTGATTGGACTAGCGCTAGCATTGGGCACAGTTGTAATAATCGGTATCACTGGAGTTTTGCTTGCTCTTGTATTCAATGGCCACAGTGGATACGAGCAAGTCGATCCGCGCGCTGACGAAAGTGAGATGATTGATACTGTGCCTCCAGAGAAACTCTTAAAGTTCCTCTGATAATTGTAATATAAAATTTAATGACTTTTAACGTTCATTGCCTTAGTTGGCCATTTATTTAATCTGTAATCACTTTTTCTTCAACATGTACTTGATCTTTCGGTGGCGCAATGGTTCTCGAATCTATTTCAACATTCTTCAGTGTTTCTTTGAGCTTTGCTAGAGCAAGGTCCTTTCTGTTGACAAATTCAATTCCAGCGTAGGCATCTTCTGTATCTTTCAGGCACCAGCTCGCCTGTCTCCACTGCTTTTGTTCCGCCCATTTATTGGCAGCGATCAATTGGAAAAATGCAGCTTTACGCATTCGTGTCAATCCTCGTGTGACAATGTCTGCATGCGTATGCTCCTTTTCACTGTCATCTTCATTCTCCACCTTTTCTTCATTACTCATAGCTCCATCGTTCACTTTATGTCGAATCCTGTGATCAATTCTTTGTTGATAACAATTACTCAGTCGTTCCCATATCATGATCTGCGAACAAGGTCCGAGCCTACATTCGGCTAAAATTGTTTCGAGGTTGCGCAAAGCGTAAGGCGTGGATGTCCATGTGTCACTTAGAGACAAAAACAGTTCGGATGCTAAAAACATGCACCTAGTCTCATAAGACCGCACAGGAGCCATAGAATTACTTTTCTTACTGCCACTCAGCTGGGTATCATATAATGCACAATTTTCGTAGGTTTCTACAGCTCTTTGAATCAAGGGATCAATGTCGGTCTTGAGCATCTTAGCGGTCACAATATTTTGGGCTCCCATCAAAACAGATACCGAGCACCATTCTAAACAGGATGCCAGATACTTCGGGTAGTGCTCTAAATCATGGCTTAATGAGTCGTAGGTGGAATAGGCAGTTTTGTAATCGGAAAGCATCATGGACCAATCTGCTAGCTTCCGCATCAAGAACTCTGCAGACGAAGATACAAAATACTCTTTGCCATTGGCGTCCTTTGCAATGGAGGCTTGCTGGTGTATGTTGGTGCCACTTGTTGTCTTTGACATGAATCTTTTTAGAAATTTTGAACCATGAAATAAAGATCTTCGAGGCTGCAGAATAGTCTCTTCCCAAAATGAGATTTTTCGTTGCATAAAAGGTATCATTAGCCCATTAATTAATATTTCCAGTACGTCGTAGATGGAGTTAATCAGTTCAAGTGATAATTCGATCCTCGATGGTTCACGGAGAAAGTACAGCACTTCATCTAAAGAAGTCATTATTGGCTGGTGGAGGATCACTTGCGTCGCCGTTTTGTAGTTATCCTTCCACAAGGGTAAGAGTATCCCTTCCACGAAAAGTTGTTTCTTGAGTTTTTTAGTCAGTGACTGACAGATTTCATACTGCTCTTCTGAATCACCGTTGTAGCATAGTAAAAATACAGGCAAAACATCATTCGTATTTAGAAATACTGGGAAGTTCTTTGTTGTGTGATTGAGGTTCTTGAATTTTGTCAAAAGATCTCTTGCCTCCTCATAACCTTGTCCTATTGGGATGTCCAATGCAATTAGGGATACTACAGGATGGTTAAAGGTTTCATATGGAGAGAGGTATGCTGTTGAAGATATCGCCAGTGAGAAAAATCTATGGTAAAGTGACTTCTTGAGTAGCTTATGGGGTGTTTTATCATTTGTACTTTTTTCTATCAGCAATAGAATGTTCTCTAGAAATGATTCCAGTGTATGATAATCGAAAAGCATATCATTTGTGTCTGCTGATTCCACAAGGTCCCTCAACGGCCTTGTGAACCTTATGTATTGTGATTGCGTGGCATCTCGTTGGAATAAGCTGTTGGATCTCTTTCGACTAGGGCCACTCGCTACAGCTAAGGTTGATGAAGATGATTTTTCAGCTCGGTCGTCTCCTGATGGGCTTCCGGCAGACGTGCACTCGTGTGCCTGATCTCTATCGCCAACACAATCGCCAAAAAACCTCAGCAGCATGTACAGGGAATCTAGATGGTGAGTTTCTTGGATATGCCTATCAAGTTCCGGAGTCGAGGTTACACAAATCACCGGTGAAATAGCGTTGGAGACTATCCTTTTGGCGATGTCCGCAGGTACTCGATCATCACCATGATCCAGGTGCAGTAATAGGTTCATATAGTTCTCATAGGACAGCTTCACCATGATCGGCTCTAGGCTCTATTTTGTCTGCCTCTTACCTTGGCTTAATTGTGCTTTTGACGTTAATGCTTAAGGCCTAGTTTTGATTAAAATCAATATTTCGCTCGATGACTTGTTGTGCAATGACGAGTTAATAACGAAGCTAGACAGGTCAAAGCTGATAGGCAACTTTGATAGTGCGAAGCTATTCATCCACGAAGTTTGTTGTTTGCTGATAGCTTTATACTTTTCAACTGTGTCCACTGCCTGTTGAACGAACTTTGGGGTTGATGCGACTCACCTAACAAAGTTGTACTTCGAGAAGTCCAGCGATAGATGAGCTCAAAAAAAAAATGCAGTTAAACATGTACAAGGAGTGTCAGTGGGTTGCAAGGCTACGATTTCAACTGATCCTGAAGACATTTTCAAGCGTCCAATGGGTTGCAGTATTTCTTTCACCCTTTAGACACAAATCCTGTGTGACCAGAGGATGTTCAGTGAGCCGTTAACATGATCTCCGCTCCTCTTGTCGACTTTGACTTCATAAGGAGGTTTATTGTCAATATTCGATTTAATTTGGATTTATACCCGGCAGGAATGAGACTCAAATTCTTGAGCAGAATGAGACTAACGTAGCCTTGTATCAATCGATAGTGCAATTGATTGCCATATCATAAGCCAAGAGAAGTTCTTACATTTTGCAGGTCAATCAGCGACCATTGCCGATAACAGGAATTACGGTCAAGAATTACGGTCAAGATTAGAAAAAGCAGCTCGTTTCACAGTCAAAACAGACATAGGAACTGAGAAGAAAGTGGGCAATCAATCAGAGCCAGAATCGATCAACAAAGTCGCTTTTACAGACTGTTTAGCTTTCGTTGTGCAATAATCACTATCATTACCCGAAGTTTGCAGCTTTTCAAGATTGATCAGCGAATAAGGTAGCAGTTAACAGCCATTGAAACCGTATTGCAAACCGCATTGGTGGGCGTCAAGACCTTCCAGATCTGTAAAGAGTTGAGCTAGCAAATTGGAGCTACAAATGCATTTTTTTTTCACGGCCCTATCGCTTTTATGGGCGGTTTCTCGAGCATCTTTCTTGCCAGGTATCTCTCCCACCAACTACGATGCTAAGTCTGAGATTGCTTTATATGTCAATCATTTGACGCCTTCGAGACATTTCCAACATAAGGACAAGGACGGAAACAATATCAAGAGTGATAAGGAACATTATTTGTACTCCTATGACTATTACAATAGTAAGCTGCATTTTTGTAAACCTGAAAATGTCATTGAGCAGGCTGAGTCTCTGGGATCTGTTCTGTTTGGTGACAGGCTCTATAATTCGCCATTCAAGCTAAACATGCTCGAGGATAAGAGCTGTGTTTCTCTGTGCAAGAGTGTCATTCCTGGGGAAGATGCAGCTTTCATCAATAAGTTGATTAAAAACGGCTTTCTACACAACTGGCTAGTTGACGGACTACCTGCTGGGACTCTTATTAACAACGAACGGGAATCTTCGGCGCATATTACGAACGGGTTCCCTTTGGGTTCAGTAGAAATCATGCAAGGAGTGCATAATGGTGCTATGGCCACCCCTCGAGAGGAGACTGGTATTTCAGCTCATGGCTCTAACGTTGTGGTCAACCTTGAGCTGCCTCATTTGAATAATCATTATGATATTACGATCCAGTACCATGAACCAGAGGCTGGCAAGTATCGTATAGTTGGGGTTGAAGTTGAACCTAAATCAATCAAACAAACCTCCAATTCATGCGAATTTACAGGCGAGCAAATTAGTTTATCGGAAGATCAAGATAACGAGGTCTTGTACACTTACTCTGTGAGGTACGTAAGATTTAGTCATACTTGGGCGACCAGATGGGATAACTATAGATTTTCTTATGACACAACTGTACAATGGTTTTCTTTGATAAGTTGCGTGATAGTAGTTATTGGATTGTCTTCTGTGGTATTGCACATGTTGTTACGCGCATTGAAGAGTGATTTTGCTCGTTATAACGAGCTCAACCTGGATGACGAGTTTCATGAAGAGTCGGGATGGAAACTAAGTCATGGTGATGTTTTCCGTATGCCTAATAAATCCCTGTTGCTTTCTGTGCTGGTGGGATCCGGTGTACAGCTTCTTTTGCTGGCCGTAGGCGGTATTGTGATAGCAGCCATTGCTTTCAACAACGCAGGCTCTAGAGAGGTGTTGCCAACGATATTTTTTGTCCTATACGCATTGTTTGGCTTTGTGGGCTCTTACGCATCTATGGGGGTCTACAGGTTTTTCAAAGGTCCCTATCCAAAAGTCAATATGATATTAACACCTTTTTTGATTCCAGGTCTGATCCTTCTAACAATCATCTCATTGAATTTTTTCCTTCTAATCGCGCATTCATCTGACGCAATTCCCTTTAGCGCTCTGTTTGCCGTTGTATTACTTTGGCTCATCATATCCGTTCCATTGTCACTTGCTGGATCATTGACTGCAATTAAGACTTGTTCCTGGGATCAGCATCCAACGAAGACCAATCAAATTGCGAGACAAATTCCATTCCAACCTTGGTATTTGAAGACACTCCCAGCAGCCTTAGTAGCGGGTATCTTTCCATTTGCTTCGATTGCAGTAGAACTGTACTTCATTTACAATAGCTTGTGGTTTCATCAGTTTTTCTACATGTTTGGCTTCTCAATGGTCTCTCTGTTTCTGCTAGTATTGACTACAGCTCTGGTGACGGTCATGATAACCTACCATTCATTATGTTTGGAAAATTGGCAATGGCAATGGAGATCATTTATTGTTGGAGGTTTGGGGAGCGCCGTGTATATTTTCATCCACTCAATTTTCTTCACTGAGTTTAAGTTACGTGGTTTCACCACCATAGTGCTTTACGTCGGCTACAGCATGCTGATATCGATACTATGCTGTCTCACCACGGGTGCTGTCGGCTTTTTCAGCAGCATGTTCCTTGTTCGGAAGATTTTCTCATCTGTGAAAGTAGATTGAGTTCTATATTAATGCACATATCATAGATATCTTTATATTTCGCATACCAAAAGTCATATTTTCAACTCAGGCATGAATAATTCAGAAAGTTGATTGTCAATAAGCGAACTAAACAATAAAATTTTCTAACATTTCAACTATAATGGCTCTTAAACATGCTGCTTTATGTCAAAACTAACATCTAACGATCGAAACCAGCAACAGAGCTGCTCTTAGAGAGCTAAAGTGTATAGTTTGAATCCTGTTGAGAAAAAAGCTGATCGAATTTACTAGACAATACATTATTGTCTCCTCCAAATTTCCAAGAAATAACAGGTCTCTTGGCCCAGTTGGTTAAGGCACCGTGCTAATAACGCGGGGATCAGCGGTTCGATCCCGCTAGAGACCATTCTTTTTTGGAATAGACTTCTGTATATATCACTATATACGAGAATCCAGAAATTATTTAGCGATTTGAAAGTAATGAGGAATGGACCAGCAGCGATGAGATCAGGCAGCATTCTGATCCCTTTAAATCTGTTAGGGTGTTTTGCATGTCTTCTATTGAGGGGGTTCCGTTAGAAGGTGAAGCCATTGACATGTCAAGTACTGATGGCATTGCTGTAGGAGAAGAAACGAATAAGGATTTGCCTTCATCATCGAATGATCTGCCCAAAGATGAGCCTACAGCTGACAGTTTACACAATAAGGATAAGCAAACAAATCAACAGACGGAATTGATCAACGAGACGAGATTGTTAAGGGATACTTTAGATCTTTTATGGAACCAAACTACGGAACAAAGAAATTTATGCCAACAGTTGGAACAGGAAAATGAATACCTCCAGGAATACATCAGTAATTTAATGACAACTAGTAATGTACTGGACAAGTGAGAACTTTCGACTTCCATCACACTATTGATGAGTCGAGGAGTTGTGATTTTTTGTAGACCATTTTTTGTGTCGCCTCAAGTGTCAGCATCAAATTAAATGGTATATGGAAATTTAACTCCAGTAATTTACAGTCAATATGGCTTGCGAGTTTCCTGTGGTCAAATACTGAAGAATAATGCATCATTCCGCTGCATTTGAATGGCAACAGAATCTCGCATCTCCAGCTAAAAATGGCAAAGGTGCTAGGCCAGCTTCCCAGAGCCAGGTAGAGTTCATTAAGCTGAGGAACCCGAATCTTGCCTCCAAGGGACAAAATAAACTATGGGCTAAAAAACTGAACGGCCACGCGACCCCTGTTGTTCAGCCACTGAAAAGACCAGAGCCAGTTTTAACACATACCAGACGTTCCCGTCGCTTGCAATTGAGCAATCATAGTATAAGAGGGCTAGGTGAGATAAATAACGATTTTATTCCTCCATCACCTTCGCTACAGCGTACTTTAGCTCTAGCCCCGGCAGATCCTATGGATGGGCCCAAGGTCTTGAGGTTGGCCGATGGAGTAGAGGTATTCATGTCCGATACGTCAGATTCTGGCACGGAAAACTTTGACTGTCAGCCATTCTTCCATGCTCATGATTATGAAAGTCGCTTGGAGAAGGATGACTATGAGTCAATCATTAATAAGATGATTCAAGGTGAAATGAACAATAAACATCCTCTATATCAAAGAGAATTGGAGTTTCAACAGCTGCAAAAAATGGTGGGTAAAAGCGATTATGTTATGTACTACATCTTTGGGATTGATAAGATGGGATTTTTCAAACTGAGAAGCGAACGAAATGCATTTCTGGAGAATGTATGTGATACTTATACGCATCCGTTGAGATATGGCGAAAGCAAAAGTTCAAGCTCGAGCGATCGAACAGATGGTGAAGATAATGACTCTCAAGTAGATGAAGAGCTAAACGCTAACCATTCATCTCATTCTTTAGTGTGATTTAGTTGCACGTAGATAGACTCTAATCAATTGCTGCACTCAAATTGTAAAATTGCCAACATTTGTAAAGTTCTTAACGTATTTCAGTTCATGCCAATCGGGCACTTCGCAAAGTGGTTCATTGAACATGTCATGTGTAAATCGCAGTTCTCCCATAACACTTTCGTTCAGCAGATATTCTGCATTGGACAAAACAGCCTGCCAAAGGTTAACGCTCTTAAGATTTTCGCTGCTCAGCCCAAGAGTTTGAAGCAGATTCGTCTGAAAGGGATCATCGTCTCTCATCAAACCGGAAAGAATGATGTTGCGACTGATCAGTCGTCTTGTGTCAATTTTTAAAGAAAGCATAACCTTTCTAATCAATAGCCCAAGCGGCAAATCATCATCGTCGTATGTTGCTGGATGCCCGGCATCAGTGATAAGGTCAATAATCGCTTCCTTGCTTGATCCCTTCTCTCTGAAAGTGTTGTTCAACCATCTTTCTGACCGCTTAGACAACATAATAGATCTGTCAACTATCCTCAGACCGATTATAGGCGTGCAGGATGCATATTTAGCTCCAACGTTGAGTACCATCGCATCGCTGATGGAGGTCGAGATACAGCACAATAAAGCGTTCGGTATAAACGTAATACTAGAGCACCCTAGACTCTTTATGAAAACCTCACAGAACTCTCTTTTCTCTGACATTGGGCACACAATATCTTCAATAAACAGCACTTGAGTATCCCCTGTGGTGGTAATCAGCAGCTCATTTAGGTATTCTCTAACGGATTTAAAGAGCTCTTCACCGCTTAAGTTGCCCTCTGAAGACGTATTGAGCTCTCTCAATGAATCAAACTGATCGGCTAGCCCAATCTCATAGCCACCTGGACCTGTGACAATTACCAGACAATCATCCATACAACTTCGACGCTTTTGCCTCTTTTATCAAAAGCGATAATCTCTTCTGATAAAATATCAAACTACTCTTGACAAAGTACATCAAAATCTCAAAGGGTAAGAATGGGAGCCATTGTATCGCTTCCGGTAAGTTTGGGGAGCTCATTCGTTGCATCTGGGTTAGGAGCATGTTGTTCTAATTTATGTTCGAAGACTGTGTCTTCTTTGGGTTCGTCATCCCTCGGAACAAGGCTTCTGTACGCTATGTGGTTGTTAATCAATTCCCTTGTCTCATGGATATCTATGTCATCCAACAAATCGATTCTGTGGCCCGGGAAGACTTGTGCTGCTACTGGAGAATGTGGATATTTCACTGTTCATAGGCTAAATTTCGCTCTGGGACTGATGCATTTAATACTGGCAATGACATTGGTTGGGGTCAAATCTACCAAAGATATTCGAGCTAGTCTTCAGAACTCTTGGTGGAGCTTGAAATTTCTAGTTTATGTTGCTCTGATTGTCCTTTCTTTCGTCATACCCAATGATTTCTTTGTATTCTTCTCCAAATGGGTGTCTCTTCCTGCCGGAGCTATATTTATAATAGTGGGTTTAATACTACTGGTGGATTTTGCTCATGAATGGGCAGAGACTTGCATGTATCATATTGAAAGTGATGATGAGAGTTCAACTTTTTGGAAACGGTTTCTTGTCCTGGGGACAAGTGCAATGTACACTGCTGCATTTGTGATGACAATAGTGATGTTCATCATATTTTGCAGAGGCAATTGTGCTATGAATCAAACAGCGGTAACCATCAATGTGATTTTAATCGTATTAGTTACGGCGATTTCGATACATCCAAAGATTCAAGAAGCTAATCCCAAGTGCGGGCTTGCCCAAAGCAGTATGGTTTCAGCTTATTGTACGTACCTGATAATGAGTGCTATGGCTTCCGAACCCGATGACAAGAGATGCAATCCGCTGATAAGATCTAGTGGGACGCGTAATGCCAGTGTTATTCTGGGTTCCTTGTTCACTTTTGTCGCAATTGCTTACACAACCACAAGGGCTGCTGCCAATAGTGCTTTCCAAGGGAGCAACACGAATGGTTCGATCTACCTAGGTGATGATGAAGAGTACGAAGGGCTCGGTACGCAATCGAGAAATCAACTACGTTATGATGCCGTGAGACAGGCCGTTGAAGAGGGTTCGCTGCCTGAAAGCGTGCTACATGACTCTACTTGGTTGGGGTCACCTAGCCCGAATGGCGAGAGTGCTGTAGATGACGACGAACTATCTGGGACCAAGTACAACTATTCTTTGTTCCATGCGATCTTCTTTATTGCTACGCAATGGATTGCAATTCTTCTCACGATTAATGTAACACAGGATGATGTTGGCGATTTTATACCGGTGGGCAGAACTTACTTCTATTCCGCAGTCAAGATTGGAAGTGCTTGGTTATGTTATGCTTTATACGGATGGACAATTTTAGCACCACTTCTCATGCCAGACCGGTTTGAGTATGATGCCTATTACTAAAGTTGAGGCTTTAACTGAAGACACTATTTACTGGTTTAAAATTAATAGCAAGTGAAACATGGATGGATTTTTTTGGTTTAATCCACATCATTGATCTGAGTCAGTGATACCTTTCTCACCAATGACATACACACATTCTCTTTCGGGCATATCTGGAGAGTCTTGCAACTTGGCAACTCTTTCTTCACCGCGACCTTTTCTCAACAGGATTCTAGTGGCTGAGGCATGTGCCAGCACATGGCCACCCACAGGTTTCCTACCATCAGCTGAGGCGAATAGCGCCGAGGCACCTGGATCGGATTGGACTTGATTAGTCATAAAAATGGCGATATTGAACTCTTCAGCGAGTCTATTCAATTTGAAAAGATGTTGGTTCAACTTTTGTTGCCTTTCGTTTAACTCACCACGTCCACAGTAGTCGACCCGGAAATTCGCCATGATGGAGTCCACAACGATCAGCCGATAGTCACCAGAACTCAACTCTTCTCCCAGTTGCTCAGCAAGTTCCATCTGATGCTCGCTATTAAGTGCTCTTGCATAAGATATATTCTCCAGACACGCTTCAGGGTCCAAACCGTACCGTTCAGCGATCTGCTTGATTCTCTCTGGACGGAAAGTACCCTCAGTATCGATGTAAGCTACTTTACCCTCACCACCACCCATTTCTCGTGGCAATTGTGCTGTAATGCAGAGTGTATGAGCCATCTGTGTCTTACCACACCTGAACTCTCCAAAAACTTCAGTAATACTCATCGTCATAATTCCTCCACCCAGCACAGAATCCAGCTGCTTCGACCCCGTCGACAGCGCAAAAACCTTTTGTCTAATGTCGAGTTGGATAGTAGCCGGAATGAATCCAACCTTGATAATTTTCCCTGCAGCTTCTTTTATCTTTTCCACCTTCACCTCACTCAAACCTTTGATCTTGGCAAGATTCCTTCTAGTTGTAGAAAGCACAGTCTTATATCGAGTTAATAATCATGTTTCTCCATACTGGCACCTATCTATACATACGTTTATCGTAAATATACCACTAGACTTCAATTTCTGTAAGTCTGACGCGTTAATCCCATAGTTTTGCATCTCATCAACGCCAATGACATTGGAATGTCCTGTCGAATCAGTTTCAACTTCAGTGGTAGACATCTTGGGAATCTACTTGGCTCTGTATGGAAAACTGATCTTCGACGGGAAAGATCTTCAACAAGACTCTTGGCTTTTTATACTATTGAAACCTCGGCGGCTAAATATTTACCCGCCTGGGTCCCCTAATTCTTTCTTCAAGAGATATTAAAAGCAGACTATTCTAGCCGCCAGCATTCTCACCAACCTGAGAGGACTTATGTACTCCTCAGCTGCAGCTAGCGATTAGTATGAATGGACTCAAGACTGATGGAGCTCCGGTAGACTGAAGGGAAGTTGAAGATATTATTCTCGAATTTCGAGAGACTCCCATACTACACCTGGGAAATACATTTACAGCCTGAAGGATGGCTTATTTATCAATCAGTTGAATCGTTCCTTATGTTTTGGATCTCTTTCAGGTACGTTTTCTCGTAGGGCGGCGCGCAGATCGCTTTTAAAGACACAAAAGAACTTCAACAACCATTAAACATAGGTTTGACAGGTATATGCTCACTAGAGAATGGGTTACAAGGTCTGAAAGGCCAGCGTTTGAGGTATAGGATAGACTGAGAAGCGGATTTGTGGAATGCCTCTCTCTTCTCAACAGGTGCTGGACATTATATGCGACGAGGAAGAGTATGTCAGATGTACAAGCCCCAGCTCTATTCCCAATGGGACAGAGCTTAAATTCTTTAAAATTCCCAGATTCTCGTTTACTGCGTTTCGCTTATCACATACATCGCCGATAGAGCTTTCCTTGTGCTCAAAAGTTGTGTTGTTGGGTGGGGTCCCAGGGCAATGGTTTCGGGAAAGGTCGAATAGACTATGGAATGCTACTTCTTACATAAGTAGTAGAAGAATGCAAAAAGATGCGAATCATATACTCAATCATGGATATCGTAATTTTTACAGGAAAGGTAAGGAAGAGCTTCGACGAGCGGTTTCTGGAGATACCGATTTGAGCGAAAAGGATAGGTTAAAGTCTGGACCACCGTCGGTTCCGCCTTCTGCAGGGTTAAGCAAGGAAAAATCACGTACTTTAGCAGTAGTACCGACGGTGGATACTGTTGAGGATAACAAGAAGTCTCCGTTTCGTGCGATGAGGCATAGGAAAACTGTCGCAGTACTGCCACCTGAAGATAGTGGTCATGATCATTGGTCATCTTCAGAAGATGAGTATTGTAAAAGAGCTTCGTCAGTAATCTCAGCAAACGAGCAAGATCTCTTACACGCTACAAACAAAGAATTAGAAACTCCACGAAGATCTTACTCAGATGGTGAATCAGAGACTCGCTTTACCACTTGCCGAACACCGAACCATGATTTTGAGATAAAGGAAGTAGAGAATGCAGAAACCCGAAGCTCTATACAGTTAGAAGCTACACGTTCGGATACGAATCCGGGTGGTTCAGTGTTTGATAAGACGTCGACTACGGATGCTACACCGACATCATTTGTTGAGTCGTATGCTTTGTCCACTTCAGAGACCAAGAAGGGACAGAATACCGGAGCTGGAGCTAGAATACGTTTTGCAGATGTGGACCAGCTGAAGTCGCCTCAAGTACTGCGAAGAGCCGAACAGCGAAGAATTGTTCGATTGAAGCAAACTCGTAATTCGAAAGATGCAGTGCCTTTGCAAGTTATGGCTGCCCAGCCTTACGAGGTTGATAATCCGGATAAACCGAATTACAAAAGACATTTCAAGACTGAACGTTTAGCAGCCAAGAGAATAGGCCATGTTGGTACGAAAGCTCAAGTTAAGGTTAAAAGAGGAGCACTAGACATTTTCAGGGGCGATTCCTTATCGATTGGCCGTTTGTTTAGGAATTTGAAATGTGGCAACATTGTCAGAATGGAAAAGATGTTGGTAATGGTGAAAACAGCAGTCAATCAAAAGGATCCTGTGATGTGTTTTTCACAGGATGAACCGTTTGATACAAGAGTATCTGAAAGATGGAAAGAATATATCGTGGTTGCCAGATCGACGGGTAGAAATGATTCATCTTTACTGCTTCAATTTTATCACCATCGAAGAGTACCGAAGCGGAGAAGTAAGCAAAAGTCCATTGCATACGGATCTTCGTTGGATTTTGGGTTGGATCATGTGTGCCAAGTAGGTATATACAGCACATTGGACAAAACTATCTATATTCAAAAACCGGACGAAAACTATTCTCACTATCAGAATGAAGGACATGTGAAGTGCGATGATTTTGATCCTTTAAAGATTTATATCCTTAAATGTGGCACCTTACTATCGTCAGGCAAATGGTATAGGTTGCTTCGAAAGGCCACTAATAGTTCACAGGTTTGCGAAAATGTCAAATTAGAGGTTCCTGGAGCTGACATATCTCTTGATATGAGGTTTGGGGGGGATTTGATCAAGAACCTAGTAGATATTGAAGCTACTGAGAAAGATTGGCTAAAAGTTAGCAGTCTAAACAGAGGTTATAGAGTTTTGCAGCATCCATTGATGAGATACATTACTATCGCTACCTTTGAGGAACTGAAAAAGGCAGGATTTCTTGACCTTATTGAGAATTGGGAAAGTGCAAACGTTGTTCTAGGTTGTGCTTACAGGCATTATGATATGCTGCGATGGTGCTCAAGCAATAGGAGTGATACGCTAATGGAGACCTTCTGTCTATTTCCGTCGCATCTCTTGGAATACAGGCCTTACGTCCCATCTCCCAAAAACATCCGCGCTGATGATGGTTCCTCGCTGACTGAACCAGTTCCTTTGGAAGGATTTTTGATAAGGCTCACCAACAAATATGGTCTCGAGAGAAACAGGCTACGTGCATTCTGTTTCAAACCGTCCTATTTTTTCACCAGTGAAAATTTCCTATTCTTCATGTCCTCCTACAAATCGACACCTCCTCTACCTCTGGAGCTTACAGAGTTAAACATGAAGGAACTCGTTCAGAAAAAAGAAATGCTCGATTCCTTACCTCAAGTTTATGAACAAGATCCGTACCCTATCGATCTGGATAGTCATATCAGTTGGTTAAAGGATGAAATTTCACAAAAGGAATTTAAGCCACTCGACTTGTATGCTTTCAACAGCTTTAATAGAAGAGTTTTACAAACTCTCAGAGCGGAGGGGCTGATTGACCTCAGAAATATAGCAAAAATTTATCAAGGCTCATCAGATGATTACAAGGGCTCTGAAGTGAAATACACATTTCTTCATTTGGGAAGACGCACATTTTGGCGCACCGAGAGTGGTAATCTTCAAGAAACAAGTGCATCTATACTATATCTTGTGACTACAAACAATTTAGTTCTGAAACTTATGGCACCAAATCCCGAGATCTGCCATCAATGGAAGACAAGACTAGAGGCACATACGAGATACTGGCAGTTAAAAGAGGCGAAAGACACCGAAAAGATTTGGCGCCTCAAGATGCAGAATTTACAGCGACTGAATCTCACCGAAGTAGAGGAATCGAACATAAGTGAGGCAACACCACGTTGGATAACGAATCGTGGAATGACGGACGCAACCATTTACAATGTAAACACATTATGTGAACTGCGGCCTTTGCTTCACAAGGGAATACTATATCAAAAGCCGAAGAAGCATGCCACTTTCTCGAAATATGTGGTCGTACTTATTCCTGGTTTCTTATTATTGTACGATTTCTTTCACAGATCTACTACTGGTTTTGCCAAAGAAGTCATTGACCATAGGCATTATTTGACAATATCGATTTCCGATTGTTACATCTATTCGGGCTCTACAACGAAGCTTGATCTGTTAACTCGTAGCGGTAAAGTGGAAGAGCTCAACGCTCAAAGTAGAACCCTTCCTCGCGCGTACAGCGATGGCTGGACATCCTCCGAAGACGAGTCTATGAGATGCTTCACCTTGTGGTTTGGCAAGAAGAGAGCTATGTTCAATCGGACGGAAAAAGCCAATGTAAAGACACCAAATGAGCCACGTATCATAGATGAGAAGGAAAATCTAGAAAAGAACCCCAATCCTTTCCAAACGGTCAGTAGACTTGGAGTTAGCGGCAAGGCGATGGTATTCATGGCCAGATCTCGGCAGGAAAAGAACCTATGGGTCCTGTCAATACTTTATGAGTTGGAAAGACTAAGACGACATGATGAAGGTCTTAAGTAAATTCAAGTTCTAAGGATGTGATGATATATAACAAATTAATATTCTTCTTTAAAACCGTTATCCTCATAAATAATTGTACAATTCATTTTGTCGTCCAGCTGTCTCAGGAGAAGCACTTTTGCCTCTTTGCAACTCTCGAATTGCGCTCTCGATATCTTCGAAAAGAGGGTCCCAGCCCCTCTCAGCGCGTTTGGCAGATTGGCTGCCAGCTCTCTTGATCCTCGAAGTTGCAGCCTCCTGTTCTAGATTAAGTATTTGGCCGTCAGTGCTGGTTGGAATCTCATGTTCCAGACTAAGACTCCTGGTGCTGTTGGCCTCGTCAGTGTCCGATTCTATCAGGACGGTCTTCATCGTTTTATAATGGGACTCTGTTTCTTCATGAAAAGGTTCATCCTTTTTTGCTTCACTTTCTTCTTCATCACTGAAATCGTCATCATAATCATCGTCCTCATCATCATCCCCAAAAGCCAAGCTAAAACTATAACTCAATGCTTCAAGAATTTGATTCCATGAGCCAACTTCAACCAGTTCTTCAATTCTTTTGCTGTAGTCCACATTCAACAATAAATATCCAATCTTGACTTTAAGTTCATTAGGTCTCCTTCTCCCGACACGAGCGAATGGTTTATAGTCCATAAGTAGACATGATTTGTCTGACTCCAAGGAGATATCCGATATTACAGCAATTCCAATGTTAGCGGTTATATTCCCCGGATAGAATGTATTCTTCAGCCATTTGGGGTCAAACCTGACAGTTCCATTGTTATCCTTCAATCCAAGAACTCTATCTGAAGTGGTAAAAAAATCCTTGGCGAGCGCATGATTCGCAACACGTCCTTCCTCATTTACTATGCACACTTTGAGATCTCGATACGTAAGGCTAAGTGCCCTTACGTTATTGTAAATGTCCAAAGCCAAGCCGTTATTAGTTTCTTTCAAGTTCCACTGCAACACGACGATCAATTCGTCGGGCCTATCGCGTTTCAAAGATAAGATGGAGCTTACTGTGGTCATAACGGTTCCTATAGTATCGCGCTTGTTCAGTTCATTTCCAATGACAGAGATACGGGTACCTCTTCTAATGATGACACTGTCTGAAGCCTGCAGACTGGCCAACGAGTCGCTCATCGCTTGGTCACGATGAAGTGTAGACGTGAAGTTTTGCTCATCAAACACCAGTTCCTGGTTCAACAAACCGGATATCCACTTTTGAATAATCTGTGTAGTTTCCGTGTCGAGACTTTCTGTCAAATACAATTCCTGACACCGTATGGTACACTTAAAAACAGACTTTTCGACAGTCTCGACTTTGACGTCTGAGATCGGCGTAAACAGCTCAAGGTCTTGCAGGAGCAATTCGGGACCCTCACTAACCAGATCAGCCACGGCCAGCGCGGTTTCGAACAAATAGCAAGCGCAAGTGGTAAAATTGACACCATCCCGTGAAACAGCCAGCTTATCAACTAATCTTAAGTTCCCATATTGTAATTTATCTTTAAAATTTGCGCTCAACACTGCAATGTGAGATGCTCGTAAGTGCGAAAGGTCTGCCACCGACTTTGCATCGCAGAACGAGTTATCCTGAGATATAATAGAGTTCAAATCAGCCACAGAAGGTAGTAGCGGTCTCTTGCTAATCTGCCGTACCTGCGGCGTCGACAGAGAGAACTTCTTGCGTGGTCTTGAATCGATATAACGCCCCGAAGCCAGCGGGACTTGAACATCAGATCTCGTACTTCTTGCAGTCGCTGGTACCAGACCAGGCCGTAAAGATCGCGACCTAATGAGGTACTCCGAAATAAGCTTGTCCTTAAAATCTCTATTCTTTGGTAAGCAACGGACATCGCTACCACACATCTTGCATTTGGGAAACATCTCCAGGATTTCATCAGCACCCCTAGATTCATCGAACGAAACCACTAGGCATTCCTGGTGGCTTATATGACCACACTCCAACTCGATAATCCTTTCACCACTACCTCTTGTAAAAATGGGCTCATCGCACACTGTGCACACACTATTCAGAAAACTTCTCTTGGGAGTCCTCGGAGGTAGGTTGAATGTTGGTCTGGGCAGCGAATCCGTCCTTGATGGAAAAGGTCTCGTTGGACTAGGCCTTCTTTCACTGAACGGGGTCCACCACTTGCCCTTAGATGACGGAGGTGTCAAAGGACCGCTGGAAGAGCTCTTCTTGGGAGTCTGAAACTGAGGTTCCCTTTGCAATGCCCCGATGTTTGTCAATTGGAAGATAATACTATCGTTTGAGCTCATTCTATCGCTGTTTTAGCTTCTTCGAAGCGCAAGGGTTCATGTAAGCTCGCGGAGTCTTGAAAGTATAACACTATATTTAAGAATATTTTAGCTAGCTTAGTCTCTGAAGGCGAAACCATTTTTCTTGAAGTCCCAAGTATCTTCCTTGATTCTTCCTCTCAAAGTTTCGGTCTCAGTGCCCTTGACGTAGACATCTTCGAATAAGATAGACATCTTTGCTTCTGGAGCAGGGTCTTGATCAGCTAATTCGACTTGCTCATCGACATATTTCCTAGCAGCCTTGTCGTAAGCCTTAACTTCATCTTCTGTGGCAATTCCCAGTTGCAACAAGTGCATCTTTAGACCAGCAATAGGATCGTTCTTAGATCTCATGTGCTGAATTTCGTCTCTGGTTCTGTAAGTAGTACCTGGATCGGACATAGAGTGACCACCGTATCTGTATGTCTCGTATTCAAGCACTAGTGGTCCGTTGCCAGAAACACACCAGTCCTTCGCAAACTTTGAGGCTTGGTAAACAGCTAGGATATCCATACCGTTAACTTTGAGACCTGGGATGTATTGACCACGTTTGAAGTATTCGGTCATAGCAGAAGAACGAGCAGCAGAAGTACCCATACCGTACTTGTTGTTTTCACAACAGAACACAACGGGCAAATTCCACAATTTGGCCATGTTGAAAGATTCAAACACTTGACCTTGGTTAGAAGCACCATCACCGTAAAGGGTAAAAGAGCAAGCATCTTCATTCTTGTATTGGTGAGCAAAGGCCAAACCTGCACCTAGAGGGACTTGCGCACCCACGATACCATTCCCACCATAGAAACCTGGGGCATACATATGCATAGATCCACCTTTACCATAGGAAACACCAGAACGTCTCCCCATCAACTCTGATAAGACATTTCTCACTGGAGCACCACGCATATAGGTATGGCCGTGACAACGGTACGAAGTAATGATAGAATCACGCTTTGTGATAGCATTTTCGATACCAACGGCGATAGCTTCTTGCCCCACCGACAAATGACAAAACCCACGAATCTTCTTGGCCTTGTACAAAGCATCACAGGCCATTTCCATTCTTCTGACAATGATCATATCCTTGTACATTTGCAACAAGGTACCCTTGGTAGTCTCGTACTTGAGTTCTGGTACTTCCAGCATGTACCCTTCGAACGAGGACTCTGGTAAGGAAATCTCGACCACATCAGACTCTCCAGCCGCCACCGCCAGCGAACGACGGCCCAGAGGCCTCATTGCCTGTCTCAATCCACAACGTAACATCGTTCAAATGTTCTTTTAGACTCGTTTTGGTGTTGAAATGGTTGATATGAGTTGGGTACTCCTTATATAAAGTCAACTTCTGACAAACGGAGGTTAAAAAACGCCGTCGTAATTAGTGATATATGGGGTTTACACACCAAAGACACCAGGAAAGTGAACAAGAGGTCGTCTCTCTGAGTCTAGTACTGCGATTGAGCTGGAGGAAGAGCTTAAATGAGTTCAAACGGGGCTCTGAAAGCTGTTTTAGACAAAGTTTTATCTTTTTGTTGTTTGACCGTCTTAGATGAGTGAAAAATTGGTGAAAAATCGATGAGCTTGAAGAAATGCGATGAGATGAACTATAAGCTTCATTCAAGCTCTCCAATTAGGTCTTTAGGATGGATTTAGCTGTATCTAGGGAGGATTCCGAGGTGCTGTTGAAGGACCGTAACGTTCTGGGTCCGCAGGTGGTCGATAAGTACCGTGCAGCTGGGCAAGTTTGTCAAACTGCATTGCAATATGTGGCTGGGTTGATCGACGATTCGTATCACAAGGGTCAAGCAGAGCGTTTACCCACGATCAGTGAATTGTGCTTGCTTGGGGATGCGTTTGTCATGCGCAGATTGGAACAATGGTACGCTAATAAGGTTAATGAACGAGGTATCGCACAACCAATGACCATCGATGTGGATCAAATAGCCTCTGGCTGGAGTCCCGAGATTGATGATCAGGAAAACATCAAGGCGTGGAACAAGAATGCAGATGGATCTTTTGCCTCCAGTATTGAAGGGATTTTGAGACCGGGAGATCTGGTCAAGATATCGCTCGGTGTGCATATCGATGGTTATACTTGTCAATTGTCACACACACTTGTTATTTATCCACCAGAGGCCAATGGCCCATTGCTTGGTGGGAAGGCAGATGCTGTTGCAGCCGGACACATCGCTATGGAATCTGTGGTTGCACTGTTAGCATGTGCTTTGACTCCAGAAAAATTACCAGCTTCATTGGGCTCCAAAGAGGTCACAGGTAGTACCATTAGAACTGTCGTTGACACAATTGCTCGTGGCTATAACTGTTGTGTCTTGCCCGGTTCGCGTGTGCGTAGAGTCAGAAGATTCTTGGCTGGTCAAAATGAGGGTATCGTCGCTGAACGTGAGTACAAGGGTGTTGCATGGACAGAATCTCACCAGGAGGCTCAATTACTTGCCCTAGTGGATCACAAACAGGAATTGACTGTGGCTAGACGTACTACACAGGCTCACACTTCAGCTGTTCCTTCGGATGATTTTGTCGTCATGCCCGGTGAAGTGTACTTGATTGATTTGAAGATGTGTTCATTGAAAGAATGTTCTAAGAAAGGTCTTGTCACTTTAGAACCGGTTGATTCTTTCACTGGTAAGTCACACCGTGGTGATAGAGTTGTCGCTAGAGCCGGAGCTTACGTTAGAGATTTTGCCCAGTCGCATCATTTGAAATTGAAGACTTCCAGACATTTATTGAGTAGCATCGACAAGCAAGGTGTTTATCCATTCAAGCTTGCCCATTTGTCATCACAGATGCCTGTTAATGGCTTAGACGATGAAGAATTAAATGCTTTGAAACAGGATTTGAAATCTTACAGACTTGGTATGAGTGAAATCTCTAACAACTACTTATGTGTCGATGTACCCACACAAGTCTGTAAATGGGTCCCATGGGATCACATCTTAAAATCCACCAACTCTAACGGTAACTTGAGTTACGATGCTACCGCTACGTTGACTTTGCCTGGTCATGAACTGCCGTTGCCCAAGCTAGGTATTTCTGCATTGAAATTGAAATCTTTGTTAAACTCCACAAACGAGACCAAGGCCCTACCAGTGGCTCGTGAGTGTTCTACAGTGGTTCTATGTGATACAGACGTTAGCACTGGTGACAGACCAGAATTGTTAAGATTAACCGGTGGTTCGAAAACCTGCCATCCAAGTTGGATTCATTCAGAATACGAATTGGACAATACAAACTCAATCGTTCAGGGTATCTTCCAGCTGTCGGCATTGACCAAGGATCACAGATTCGGTCTCCTATTGAAGGAGACTCAACCGATGAAGTTTGCTCGTGACGAATCGATGCAGATGTAAGGTCCTAAGACTATTTGTAAATTAGTGTATACTTTAGATATCGTCTAGATAATATCATCATCATCACCTTCCACAGCGATTGGAGAACCCTCACCTCTGAAATTAGCTGGTTCTTCAATCTGGGGTAAAAACTCAAAGACTGTGTAAACCACACCCAATAGGAAGGTCAATAGCGAAGTTAGAATCTTGAAGACCCCACCAAACCCAAGCAGGAAACTGATTAGGATATAGACCACTCCTCTACCGAGGAAACTGAAGTAGAAAGAGGCATAACGGTACAAATTCGAAGGAATGTTAAACTCTAGAACAACAATCGGGGTGGACAACACTATACCAAAGATTGCCAACAAAAAAGCATTGAAGTTGGAAAGGATATAGGTCAATTGTGAAACTGAAGCGATCAAGCACAATGAGCCAATAGTCAAGTTGGCAATTTTAAAGAACTGTGGGGGTACTGGCATCTTTGATTTTTCTCTGGGGGCTTCAAAAGTTAAAAGTTAAGGTTTAGTCAGTTTCATAACGATTAATCCATACAAAGGTGCTATTTATAATCTATTCAAAGGTTTTATAGCTGTTAAAAGATGGTTCAACTGTCGCAGTTGGGCACACAAAACAAGAGATTTTAAATAAAAGAGATTTCTTGGGGGACATGAAGAGACACGAATTTCATTAGATTATAATATTCTCGTCTAAAGTAGATCTTTAACCCCTATTCGTAGTAGTTGCCATCTATTGCTTTGGAGCTTGACCTTCAGTTGGAGCATCAGTGGAAGCTGCTGCAGCAGGTTGCTGTTGTTGTTGTTGTTGTTGTTGTTGTGATTCATCTTGACCAGCTTCAGACATATCGGAAGTCCACAAAGTTAAGTTATCTCTTAACAATTGCATGATCAACGTACTATCCTTGTAGGATTCTTCTGATAGAGTATCAAGTTCTGCGATAGCATCGTCGAAAGCTTGTTTTGCCAAATGACAGGCCTTATCTGGAGAATTCTGGATCTCGTAGTAAAAGACAGAGAAGTTCAAAGCCAAACCTAGACGGATTGGATGAGTTGGGGGTAGTTCGGTGGTTGCAATCTCTGAAGCAGTCTTGTAAGCCTCCATAGAAGCATTGGTAGCCTTTTCTCTCACATCACCACTGGAGAACTCTGCCAAATAACGGTGGTAATCACCCTTCATCTTATAGTAAAAAACTTTGCTTTCACCACTGGTGGCACTTGGAATCAAATGAGAATCTAGAACAGACAAGATATCATCTGAGATCTTAGTCAACTCAGACTCGATCTTTGAACGGTAAGTACGGATCAATTTGACTTGATGTTCAGATTTCTCCTTTGATTCTTCTTTCTGCTCGATCGAAGAAACAATTCTCCAAGAGGCACGACGAGCACCAATAACGTTCTTGTAAGCCACAGAGAGCAAGTTACGTTCCTCAACGGACAACTCTTGGCCAGAAGAAGCCACAGACTTCATGTTTTCAACCATCTCTTCATAACGTTCGGCTTGTTCGGCCAATTTGGCCAAATAAACGTAATCTTCACGGGATACAGACATGGTTCCTTAGATAAACTTACTAAAGGACAATTGAACTTGTTAGTAAAGAATTTCAAACTGCCAAGTGGTTTAAAAAATTCGACTTTTGTAAAGAAAGGAGTGAGAAAGAGGGAGAAAGAGAGAGGACGAAAAATAAAACAAAATACCCAAAAAAAAAAACAAAGACACGGAAAAGTTAATCTTCCCTATCGTTCAAATCAGTGATCTATCCGATTCCCGTTCTTTGTAAATGAACCGGGAAAAAAAGACAGGAGTAAGCAGGAGTAAGCACACACACACAACAACCTGAATAAAAAAAAACTCCAGCCTCCCCCCTCCACTCCCTTTGGGCCTCTCTTGCAGAATGGATACTTCCAGTAAACTCTACTACTCCCCCGGTCCGCATGACAAGCAACAACCTCAAGCTGCGACCAATGGAAGCTCACCCGAGAGAGAGGAAAGAATAGGAGCGAGAATGTTACCCTTGCTTGTACGTAAAGAGCGATAATTCTTTAGTGGAGTCCCAAAATTAGTGGAGTCCCGTAAATAGTGGAAGCCAGAAAGTCGAGGCCAGGGTGGCGGGTCACGTGATGCACTTAACAACAACAAGGTTCTCTTCTCCCATACCATAGTGCGAATTTCGAATAGTAATAGTCGAGGTAGTGATAATGGTAATAAAACATACGATACAGTTCTTGGTTGGATCTTTGACTAGTTGATTGTTCGAACAACTTTGTTGAAAGCTGCTTGCTCGTCTTATATATCAGTTAAGAGCTGGAACCGCTGAGGGGGAGTGGTTTGTTTACTGGAACGATTGTTGTTTAGTCGATTCTTGCTGTACATCGGTGGCTAAAAAAGAAAAAGGCCGAGGGGAAAATGCGAGTCGGCGCCGTCTGAAAGGCTAGGCACGTGGTATTGTTGGTTGGAACTGTTCGGTGTGAAACTTCTTCGAAGTGTAACTTTTCTATGGTTCTATAGTGTAGTGGTTATCACTTTCGGTTTTGATCCGAACAACCTCGGTTCGAATCCGGGTAGGACCTTTTCTATCTTTTTTTTTAATTGAAAAAAATTGTTAGCTCTATATGCTCTTTCTATCTACTTCTTAGTATGTGTCAAGATCTTGGAAGATGAGTGACTTCTCTTCCAGATACTCGATGTAATCTTTCCATAGCGAGTCTCCCTTGCGGAACACTTCACTGTTACCAACTAACACCAAACCGTTCTTGGCTCTTGTCAATGCGACGTTCATACGTTTCTTGTCGCTTGCGAACCCAATACGGTTCTCCTTGTTGTTTCTAACGCACGAAAAGATGACAAACTCTTTTTCATGACCCTGGAAAGAATCGATCGTCGCCACGTAGACTCCGTTGATGATGTTAATGGTATTTTTCTTACCGTTGGAACGACCTATTCCTGCATCGAGTAAATCTGCTTCGTCCAATTCTTGTTCCATAGCTATCTTCGCGGGGTTGACCACATCGTCATTGACCAGAGTCTCAGAGATCAAATCTCTCTGGGCGGAGTATGGGGTGATCACACCAATCTGGTCGTTCTTGACACCTTTGTCCATGATCAATTTGTAGATGACTTTCAAGATGGCATCACATTCGTGACGATTGTTGTAGGTGAAACCGCTCATGCCTCTTTGGCGATTAAACACTTTACTCTCGGGTCCTTCGTTACAATGGTAGTAATATAGGGGATACTTGATGGATTCCCAACTTTTTTGCTCCTCAGTGACACCATTCTTTAATTCGCCTTGGTAAAACTTCTTGATTGGGAACTCACTGATCTGTGGGTGCATTCTATACTGCGTGTCGAGCATGTGCGGTTTCTTGTAACAACCGTTTAACAAAACCCTCTCGAAAAGTGACATCTCCAATTGTGGAATGTTGCTGAAACTTGACAGTTGTTTCTCATCACCGACAAAGACAAAAGTACGGATACCTGGTAACGAAAGGGGAACGAGAGTCGATGCTTCGGACGACTGTGTTGACTCGTCCATGATCACCACAGGTAGCTCTTGAATTGCTTTCAATTGACGACCACCAGCGGCAATGTTGGTTGTAAATAAGATTTGTGCCTGCAGCACATGTCTATCGGAAATATTGTTTTGTTGTGTCAACAATTTACTGAATTGATTCTTTGAAACGTCCTTGGATCTACCACTGCGCAGTTTTGCAATGTTTTCCTTCATATCTGGGGGCATTTGGTCATAGACAATGTTGTGCAGACAGATCTTCCCCAATGGATGTTCATTGTTGTATTGGGCCTCTTTGCCCTCAGAAACAATTCTCAGGATCTTGATATCTGGCCGGTTCACCATAAATTTCTCTGCAATATTGTCAATTGCAATATTCGATGCAGCGACACACAGGATTGGGAATGAGTGGAAGTTCTTGATCATTTGCAATATAATCTCCTCGATGGTCGAAGTTTTACCTGTGCCCGGTGGACCTTGCAAAATTGTTACACTGTTGTTCAATACGTGTTGAATGGCAGATTTTTGAGAATCATTGAAAGTGTCTTTTGAGAATTCAAGTCTGTTTTGGAAATTGATTTGTCTGATTGGTTTTTGACCAAGAATCAGGTCGATAAATTTGGGATTCTTAGTCCGAGTCATTGCAAAGAAGATTCTACTCACTTGAGCAGAACATGGTAAGATCTTAAACGCATCGTTTGCACTTTTAACGGGTAATTTTGATCTATTCCATGGATATAACTCCAGGAGTACGGTTAAAACGTCACGTTTGGTGGCAGTTTCTTTCACGTAAGCGTACCACACTTGCGATTCGTCCCTTTTGCTCAAAATGAGAGGCTGCTTATTGACAAATGGCAATCTGCCCAACTTGGCCAAATTGGGTGGCAACAGTTTGTCGAGTTCCGGATTGTTCTTCATTTTCATCGTAACGACAAATGATATTTCCTGTTGATTCTTTGGCCATACGATTTGGAAATCATGAAGGAAATCATTCTCCAATCTCTGTTCCAAAAACAATGCATATGAGTATTCATTGAAATAAGTCTCCAAATCTGGATACTGCATCTTGGGTACATACTTGGTGAACCTTTGAATTGGCTCACCTTCTTCAAACTCTTCTGTCCCATTTTCGGCAGTTTGAGGACCCTTTTCAGTGACTTTGTCTACTGGTAATTTGCTTGATGGTACTGACTTTCTATCATCTTGAAGCTTGGACGCTCTGCCAGATTTTTTTCCATTCGTCTGTGACTTGTTGCTTTTCTCTTCCTTGATATTCAACCTGGTTGTCCGAGGTTTGGAGTCACTCGCGCCCTTCCTTGCTGCTAGGCTTCCCTCTCGTTTTGATGCCCCAAATTTTGGCCTAGGTTCGGATGAGCTCACCCTTTTACCTGATCCTAACTGGCTCTTTTGTGTGTTAGCCGGTACTGGAGAGTCAGCTTTTGGTATACCGGACTTGGTCTTTTGAGTGTTAGCGGGCTTAGAAGAATCGATTCTCGATTTACTAGCTATGCCTGGCTTGCTTTTCTGTGTGTTGGCTGGCCTGGGAGAATTCCTTGATTTATCTGCAATACCTGATTTGGTCTTTTGCACGCTGGGTGGCCCGGAGGATCTGGTTCTGGGTTTGTTAGCAGTTTGGGCTGAACCAAATCTTTTCTCTCCCTTTGATGGGCTATCAGTAGTACTTGCCTTTAAACCCTTGAAAGATCTCAGACTAGTGTTACTATCACTTTCAATCACGTTGTTTTGTTTCTTAATTTCATATGCCTTCTTTGCAATTTGCTCATGGACCGTCAATGGTTTCTTCTCGCGAGGTTTACCTCCCTTTTCTGGCTTCTTAGCTCCCCTGCCTCTACCCACTTTTCTACCACCCTTCTTCTTAAAAGTCTTGGCATTCGACGGTTCTTTAATCCCGAGGTAGAGATATAAGAATCTCCCGCTATCCTCAGAAATGAAAGAACTTGCCTTCTGAGCGGGAAGATCACTCAAACATTTGTTACACAAAACCTTTTTTGTCTCGTTCACATTAAGATGAGCTTCACTACCGCAACTCTCACAGCTACAATCCCTAATCTTGAGGTAACTATTCCAGAATTTCAACAGGGACCCATTCGCTAGGGAATAACAAGTACTGGGTCTGTCTGCAGCAACGTATTCTTTCCCCAGGCATGAGTTACACAGCAATGACATATCCTCTCCGCCAATTCTGATGATCTGCAACTGATGTATATTCTTATCCTGGCACTCTTCACATTTTACCTCTTCCTCACGAAATGCATCTATGATAGTCTTATGGCGAGTCGAGGACAGGTGCTTTATCATGGCATCACCATCCAGGGTCTCCATACAGGTCATACACTGGAACATAGACATATTAGACCACTTTGAGATGAACAATTAAGTGGATATTAAAGTTGCTTGCACTCTCGATGGGCTAACTTTTCAGTTCAGCTGTTATAGTAGATGAAAAGTTTCAGTCACGTGAAATAGTCGATGAACAAGCTCTCATCTAATTGCAGTCCACTGATGCCTTCTGGTCAATTCCTAGCCTTGCCACACTTCAGTCTTTAGTCTCTCTTCTTCCGCTGTTAGCCTGAGTGAATCAAGAATTCGCCGAAATGGTGAAAGTTGGCGAGGCAATTTATTATCATAATTTCCAGTCTAACCTTGAAATTAACTTATTGATAATCAGACAAACAATCGTGAGAGCCTAAAATCTTCGTGGCTGCTTCACCTCATCTCAGTGACGAATTGTTCCTCGCGCTCACTAGGGGCTCAAATAAACGCGATACTACGCACTTGACATAATTAAAGGCTCAGCTCATTCAGCTCTTAGCCTAACAATGATTTAGCAAACACTAGAAGAGACAATCGAGCCTTTAATCAGCTCGACCAGTACTTTGAGGGTGTTGATTGTTGATAATTCTTAAATAGCTTTGTTACCCAGCTTTCTGTCTTCAAATCAAGCTAATTATAAGTGAAAAGCTGAGATTTAAAGCTACAGTCCAGTGCTACTAAAGCCTTCAAGCAAGTGACTTTTACTGTTATACTGGTTCCTCGGGTGTTGAAAGATGAGTTCTGTGTTGACTAGAGTCAGGAATTTTCTAAAATCCGGGAAAAGCTTTGCTCTTTTGGGAGAGGATGGGACTGAGACGGACAACATTGCTCATGCTAAGACTATATCGTTTGGAGAAGATAAATTCTCGCTAGAAGAACCTACAGAATTCGAGATAGGTGGTGGTCACGTACCATTGAGGGTGATTGTTCATTGTTGGCTTCATAGAAATTCGAGTGCAGCAGACTATTTGGCTGATTGTCAGGAGAAGCAAACTACCAACGTTTCCTTCTTACAGAGAAATGATCTGATCAATTGGTTGTCAGGGAATTCTGAGTCTTCACAATATATCAAAACCGTCTCTCCAGATCAGCAAAAGACAAATGGCGAGGCACAGGCAACAGCTGAGGAAGACTCCACAAAAGAAAATGGGAAACCAGAGGATGCGGTCCTTGCAGAAGCTCTAGCGCATGAAAGACCTCTATTAGATCACAATTCGTCTTTACGTGGTAACAGGCTGGTTAATTTGGGGTATCTAATCAAGGATGCAGAGCTAAAACTTGTACAATCCCTCAAGGCCTCTATTCGTTCCAAGAAATCACAAGGCGCACATGGACGTGTAGCGAAACCCGGTGCAGTGTCGAAAGGAGGTCCACGTAAGGAACCGATCATTCTTATACCTTCGGCAGCCTCCTCTGTGTTCACAATGTCCAATATCAAACAATTTTTACAAGACTCTCAGTATTGCAACCCTAGAGAACTCTCAGCGGCTCATTCAGACCTAATTACAGTGGATAAAAAACTCGACCGTTTTACGAAACCCATACGGTTTATTGTTGTGAACAACACTAGAATGTTTACGAAGCCCGAATACTGGGATAGAGTCGTCGCGGTCTTCACCATGGGTCACGCCTGGCAATTTAACAACTACCAATGGAATACCCCACAAGAACTATTCCAACATTGCAAGGGTTACTATTTCCATTTCACAGGTGATTCAGTGCCCCAGCACGTACAACAATGGAACGTACAGCAAGTTGAACTCGATAAAAGTAAACGGTTCAAAGATATCGAAGTGGCTCGATTTTTTTGGAATAGCCTCGAGAAGGAACTGGTAGCCAGAGGCTTCCACTAGTCCACGTCAATTAAGTAAGACTGATAGTCAAATGTAACAATACCAAAGGCATCAACTATTACTGTTAGTATTACTAGTAAATACCTGTTCATGTCACGTGACGCGTGTTAAGGCTCGAAGCGACTGACTCTTTGTGTAAAAGATCTTTGAAACAGCTCAGTAAGTTCAGAAACGGCTCTTTCCCAGATCTCTAGCAGTATCTGGTATACTTCGTTAATCTTCGGTTGTCTCCCTGCGCTGGTACGTTGGCATTTGAACGTTAATTGATATTTGTTGTCGGACATAGTGGGATGTTTAAAAAATACAAGAATCAAGATCTGGATATGAGTTTTTGGTGGAAGAGGAATCCCAAAACCCCATTAGACCATGTTAAATTCATTACAGAACAATTGAGCAAGATCGAGTCATCTTCGACACAGGATAGTAAACGTAAGGCCCAGGAAGAATGTTCCAAATATTTAATGGGTACAAAGCATTATATTTTGGGGGATACAGAGCCCCATCCGACTCCGGAGGCTATTGATGAGCTTTACATGGCTATGTACCATGCGGATTTTTTCTATGAGTTACTTGTGCATTTTTCAGATTTGGAATTTGAAGCCCGGAAAGAAGTAATGCTTATCTTTTCTATCTGTCTAAGGCATTCAAAGGATAACAAGTTAGTTACTGTGGATTATCTGGTATCCCAGCCTAAAACCATTCATTGTATGTTGGGGACAGTGGAATTGGCATTACAGAAGAAAGGTGCGCACGATGTATTTCTCGCGGTTGGTAATATGATAATAGAATGCATCAAATATGAACAACTTTGTCGCATAATACTGAGAGATCCACAGCTATGGAAATTTTTCGAGTTTGTGAAACTGGGCAATTTTGAGATAAGTACAGAGTCCCTACAAATCTTGAATGCAGCATTCACAACCCATCCCAAATTGGTTTCCAGTGAACTTCTTTCTCACGAGAATAACATGACCAAATTCATACAAAACATTAATAAACTAATGGCACACGGGAGCTATGTAACAAAGCGGCAGAGCACAAAATTGTTGGCTTCGCTCATAGTAGTAAGATCCAACAATCAATTTATGAATCTCTACATCAATTCACCAGAGAATTTAAAGCTAATAATGACCTTAATGACGGATAAATCGAAAAATCTACAACATGAAGCTTTCAACGTTTTCAAAGTCATGGTGGCGAACCCAAGGAAATCAAAACCTGTCTCAGATATCCTAATGAAAAATAGAGACAAACTGCTGAAATATTTTGATAATTTTGGAATCGATTGCCGTGATGCGACTTTCCTTGATGAAAAGGAGTTTATCGTACAAGAGATTGAGTCCTTACCACGTATCGTCTCATCCAATGCGGAGGCTACTGTGCAGGTTTCAGGTTCTCCTCCAAGAAATGATTGAAAAATTCGGTAGGGTGTTAATACATTAGAATATATACCGGACCTTTTTTTTGTCTTGAATATTTATTTTTTACGACTAAACGTTATATGACAGTAAGAAGTAAAACCACACTATTTGACAGACTGCTCAATAGGCCAGTAAACATTCCTGTGATAAAAAATCCCACTGACTTGTTCATCTATCACTAGTTCCCCCTTTTCGACAGTATCCTGCAAAACCTCCGTCAAAATTCCAATCGTCCATGAGCTTGAAGTTCCCTCGTTCAGTAATTGAGTAAGCTGTAACAAATCACAACCCTTTTGGGAACCTGTCAATTCCAAGATTTTCTCCTTTAAAAATGCAAATGAGTCTTTCGATGCCAGACATAAAACCCTCCCATTAATTCGAATCAATTTCAGATCTTGAAGATTCAATAGTTCGAATCTTTCACATGCTTGTCTCATCTCCTCCGGTGATATCAAACCAGTTCCTATTCGCATTGATTTATTGTACATAGCATATAAATCAACTAGCGTCAGCATTCCGTATCCCAAGTGTTCCTTGTTATCCTTAAATTCTGAGACTGCAAATTCGTAAATCTCACGGGCAATCTCGTCTAGAAACGACGATTTGTTGCAGAATTTTTCCCTATCGATAATCAGTAGTGGTTTTTGAGCTTGCTCGCCCATCAGCTTGACTTTATGTCCGGTGTATAACGTTTCGATATCGTTAACCAGGGACATTAGCTTGTTAAGATCCGTTAAAGCACTGCTGAAAAGGATATCATTTCTCAGCAGCTGAGTTTCTCTACTGTCCTCCAGGCCTGCTATTCCAATTTTACTTAACTTGGTCTCTAGGAAAGGTAGGGACTTGGTGTGCTCATTGTCATTCACCGGTACTCCATTGACGGAAACCAGATTCTTGTTGTAAATTTGTATAGTTTCTGCCTTTTTCAAGTCTTCAATGGCCTTCTCTGTTGCCTGACCGAACAGTAAACCATCCGACTTACGGAAACTCACCTGCACAAAATTCGTTGACTGACCACTATCAGGATGTTCCAACTCCAAATGAACTCTGGAATCTTTAAAGGCTGAGGCTGAATTGCAATGTTGTTTGCGTATGCTGGCATTCGGAATTCTCGTCCCACAGATCTCACAATTGCTGATTTCAGGATGATTAACAAATGTGCAAGCTGGACAAGCGTTTTCCTGTGCAACCGCATCTTTCTTTGCATTCGCAGATTGCTGCTTGAAATTTGAAGATACATTAATGGAATTCTTAGTCATCTCATAGTCAGCCGGAATACCACAATTTACACATATGGGCTTTGGATCAGTTTCTTCCGAAAATATTCCACGAGTCTCATTTGTCATCATACAAATCGCACATACCCATGAGCTTGTAACGTTCTCAATGTTTGTGTCCTCACTGGTTCTGGTCTGACCGCTCTTTAGGAACAAGATCAGTCTAGCAGATCTTTTCAGAAATTTCGATGAGTATTCCAGTGATTCTATATCATCCAATTCAAGGCAAATTGAGTTTTTAGTTGGTTGCAAATCATCGACATATATAATCCTCTGCGATGTGAGGAATATTCTACCCTTTTGGCGGTTTAAAACCTTTGATTTATTATGGTACAAACCGACCATTTGATCGATGAGTATGTCCTTTTCATTTTCTCGAAGAATAGGCTGACCAGAGGCAGTTACCTCCACGAAATGCCAACAATCCATACCTGGAAGAGACCGTGGCAACTTGACAGAACTCGCTAATTCTTGATATCTTGTATGATTTGTTGGGGACTGATTTCAACATTGAATAAAAAACAAAAAATATGAGCGGTAGGAGAATCGAACCCCTGTCCCCACCTTGGAAGGGTGGGATGATAACCACTACACTAACCGCCCAGTGGATTTGATTGTTTTATTTGATTGATTGATCGGTGGTATTGGGTATTAGCAGCTTAGGCAATAGATGCCTACACAAGACCTTTTGAATGTTTCCTGTATGCAAGCTGAGCTATCCTCAATTATGGCTAAAAATTGTCAGAAATACAAGTTGATATAAGCTTATTCACATATCTGAATGTCTTTGTGGTTGCTTAGGATTAATGGCTAACATGCGGGTTTCAGTGCTCTCTGAACCAGATCTGATTCGCTACGCGTTCTAATCCTTCTGGACTAGCGTCCTCGAAGTGATCGTGTATATAGCGCAGAAGATCTTTACATGTATCCCAGAAGGAACTATACATGCGATTTATTGGATAGTTGGAATAAATCTAAAGAAGCATCCCAGTAATTCACATAAAAAAAGCGAACATAGCATATGAATTACCACACTGGCAAGGAAGTAATTTCGTTGCGCCGTAGCTTGAAAGCCAAGTCATAAAACCTTCAGTTTAGGTATATTGAGCGGGTCCTCTGCTTGAATAAAAAAAAAAATGCATATTAATTGCGGCCTCTCAGGGTGCCTTGTGTATCCACAATAACTATTTTACATAAACCACTTGATCTTATTCTTCTTCTGCGGCAGCTTTGACCATATCCAGGAACTTCTCCTTCGATACCTCAGTTATCAGTTGCTCCCTCTCGGGCACATTCTTTACGTCCCCCAGGTTCGCCTCCACTTCTTTTGTTGTGCTCACTTGAGTCGAGAGTATGGCGTTGAAAAGCTTGACAACACCCTTTCTTGCTATCTTCCTCAACTTAGTCTCTTTTTCGAGCAGAATTCTGATCTCACCGCCAGCTTGTTCATCGGTGGCCATGGGGATGATCTCCTTCTTCCTAGCCTTGCCTAGTTGCTTCTTTTTCTCTACTAGCAAAGCTCTCTTGGCCTGTTGATCTAACTTATCCGAATCATTCTTCTTCAGCACTTTCTTATTTCTTGCCATAATAGGGTCCTTCCTATCATATGCCTTCAAATGAGATGAAAGAATGGCATTCACAGCACTGGAGAACTCTGCAGAACCATCATCATGCTTACTCTTCTTCGATTTCTTCTTCAATGGAAAGTCGTCACCTTCTTCCACTTCCTCCTCCACTTCCTCTTCAATCTCCTCTTCCTCAGAACTGGCATCTGAGCCAGTCTCACCAGCCTCATCGCTTATCACTGGATCAGCCTTTTTCACAGGTACTGCACCAGATTGGGCTCTTTTTTTGCCCTTCAAAGGTCCCACTTTCACTTTATCACTCATTGCAAACTGCCGTCAACACCAATAAAGTCAACAGGGTTTTCTACAATGGCTCAATCACCTCGTCAAGAGTCCTTCCTCTCCATATTAAACTGTCATTACAGCTCATCGACTTGAAATTTTTCATTGGTTGCCGGGTAAGAAAACGCCTAAGTTTCAAAATTATAAACAACTGTTTAAATGATGATATAAGATGTGAAACGGGCTGTCTGATATGTATTTAAGCACTCGATTTGGTTGATTCCCAGGTGAGATTTCCGTGTGGTAAACGGAGCTGTATTGATGGAATCGGTTCCGACGACTCCAACTAAGGTTAGGCATCAGTCAAGCTCTATACCCTCTCCGAAAGTGGGCTCTCATTCACCTAGAGAGTATAAAAAGAGAAATACGAGTGCTGTAAGGCCCTATTCACAGAATGGGACTCATGTACCTTCTACGCAGTTGAAGAGTGATGGAAAATCTCATTTAACATCGTTTTATAAGGAAAATATCATTGAACTAAATCAATTACAGGATATTTTGTTTCAGAAGAAGGCTCATTTGGATTCCTTGACGGATGAAATGAATGAGTGCAAGGCAAAATATAGGGATGTGGAGTTTAAATGGGACACTTTGGTTGAGGAGAAGGCGCTGAAGTACCAGCAGATCAACTTGAAGTCCAATGAGTTGACAAAATTAAAAGAAGAGCAGACATCCAGAAGAAAATTTATGCATGACGGCCATGGACTTCATTTGCAACAATTAAGAGCTAAGAATGAGGCTGATTTGAATAGGATCGCGAGTGATTATCGTGCCAAAATCGAAGTACTGCGATTTGCAAAGATTCAAAAATTCCAAAATGAGAGAGATACCCTGTTGAACAGTGTGGAAGAAGCCAGGAATAAAATTTCTATGAACAGCGAAATCCTTAGAAGTATGCTACAGGAACGAGAAAGCAAACATAGCCACGAGAAAGAGATCTGGTTACAAAGATACCACGATAAATGGAAAGCTGATGTCGAAAAGAATGAAGAGATAACGGATGAGATAGTTGAGTTGGAACGACAGGTGATAGGATCTTTGAGGCCCGAAGCCCAGAGAGAAAGAAAGAAACTTGACAGTATCAAAGAAAAATACCAAAATTTGCAACAGGAATTAGCAGAGCAGGAATCGAAAAGCGTCGAACTGCGTCAGCAAACAGCTCAAAAAATTCAGGATACTAAACATCTGAAGGATTGCAAAAGGGAATTGGAACAATACATTCAAAATACTAAAGTGGAACTTGAACAAATCAGTGAAATTATGGTCAAAGAAGAATCGATGAGACGTACCTTGCATAACGAACTTCAAGAACTGAGAGGCAATATTAGAGTCTTCTGCAGGGTACGGCCGCCTTTACCAAGAGAAAATGCAACTTCGAACCATTTAAAAGTTCGCGAATTTAATGACGATGCAGGCAATCAAGTTATTGAAGTTGCAAAAAATGGTTACGGCTCAGGGCCTCAGATCTTCAAATTTGATAGAATCTTCAATGAAAAAGAAACCAACTATGATGTTTTCCAGGAAATTGGGCAGTTGGTTCAAAGTTCATTAGATGGTTACAACGTTTGCATCTTTGCATACGGACAGACCGGATCTGGGAAAACTTATACGATGCTTAATCCCACGGATGGTATCATACCAGCGACAATAACTCATATCTTCAACTGGACGAAAAATTTGAAGGAACGTGGTTGGAGATACGATGTTAGTTGCCAGTTTGTGGAGATCTATAATGAAACGATAGCCGATTTGCTTCGGCGTGAAGAGAAACCAGCAGGTTCAGCTTCAGGTGATGACACCAACAGCAACACCAAACTGGAGATACGACACAACCAGGAGACCAAGGAGACAACGATCACTAATGTGACAACTGTCCCTCTCACATCAAAAAACACGGTAGACGAACTTTTGAAAAGAGCAAATAAGTTGAGATCTACTGCTTCAACAGCTTGCAATGAACGATCATCACGTTCGCATAGCATCTTTATCGTTCATTTGAGCGGTGAAAACGTGCTGACTGGCGAAAGATCTCACGGTATTTTAAACCTGGTTGACCTGGCAGGCTCAGAGAGAATCAACACTTCACAAGTCATCGGAGAGCGTCTGAGAGAGACGCAGAGTATTAACAAATCTCTCAGTTGCCTTGGTGATGTCATTCACGCTTTAGGTAGTGCAGATGCTTCCAAAAGACACATACCTTTTAGAAACTCGAAATTGACGTACCTTCTACAATATTCGCTCACAGGAAACTCCAAGACGCTCATGTTCGTCAACATATCGGGAAACCCCAACCACACAAATGAGACTCTCAACTCCTTGAGGTTCGCATCCAAAGTAAACTCGACCAAGATGGTCGCACGAAATACAAATTTATAATGGTTATGAATGAGAATTGCAAAATATGGCAGATTTATTTACAGGATTATCAACCAGAAGTGTTATCATTTTCCTCTTCCTTTTCAGTGAGGAAACTTTGTAATCTTCTTATAGCCCAGTTCTTACCTATGAATTTGACATCTGGGTCAGATTCACCTTCCGTTAGAGTGTATTCCCTCCACCAAGCAGGTGATTTAAATCTTGGATCTTCCTTTTCAAAATGGCACTCTTCATCACGAATTTTGACAATCTGGGTTCTAAGTTTTGCAGCAAGCCTACTTCGCAGATCCATGGCTTCTTCGCCGTATTTCAATTCCGTGGAAAGCTCACCAGGACATTCAGGGTTGTAGTATTTTTCCACTAAACGTTTCCATTCATCTCTATATTTCTCTATGACCGCATCATCAACAGGTTCTCCCACAGTAACCTTGATCTCAGCTCCAATGTTAGACGGTATGTAACGTTTCATCCCTGTTCCGGCAGCTTCTTCGGAGGCAACCTTTTCAAACCCCGTCGTAAAGATCGGTACGATGATAGGTGGAACTGTGGCCTCTAGCACCATTCTCGATACACCCCATTTAAAATATCTCATAGAATTGGAAAAAGGTGGATGTAATTGTAAAACGAATCCCTCCGGATAAACATGTAACCAGGATGGTTTAAACCTCTTCACTGGAGGTATATAATCATGTTTTATAGTCTTAACCAATGGAGAAAAATTGGGTTTTAAAATCTTAGGTTCTTCACTATGTGGGGTCCATTCCAAGTCCAACGTATCATCGGGACTCAAAAGTCTTATCGCAGCATCGATTGAACCTTGGAAAGGACCAACCCCAAATCTTTCAGTAGACAAAACCTGGCCCAAAGAAAAGAAAGTAGCCAAAAACTTGTTCTTAAAACACACATTGTTGGCACCAAGGCACCATCTGATGCTATCCAGATCACGATAGATTCTCCATGGGAAGACACCCCATATAAAAGGGTCATCGACAACAGACATGTGGTTCATCATTGTCATCAGACTTCTATTCTCCTTTTGAGACCTATCGATGGCCTTCTCGAGTCTATCGAAATTGTTCAGCTCCACGTTGTACAAGGTCTTCAGTACCAATTTCGATAAGCCGATGGTCAAAGCACAAGTCCCATAGGAGAAAAACCTCCAGAGGGGACTTTGGCGAGGATATTCATTCAAGAAGTCGTCTCCTCGTGACAGGACATTGGGCAAAGACATCTAGGACTCTCGTTTGACGGCGTCTTCCAAGGTGATGGATTTGCAATCAAAGTGGTGAACTTTTTTTATTTTAATTAAAGGCTAAAATGATGAACTTTGCAGACAGATAGACCATCATAAAAGATCTACTGAGAGTATCGAATGGAAAAGTTCACTGATTGGAGGGACAAAGGTACTGGGATTGCTCCGTTTTTACCAGTAGGTTCTGGTCGGCTCGGGCTGGGAGCTAAGGTAGGTTGCACTCTACTACTGATGGTGAAATTCCTAGTTGTATCACCATTGATCCTTGTCTACTGGCTAACCAGATCGAAGGCTGTTTTCCGGTGGGTCATGTCATTTTTGTTTGACTGGAGTGTGGATGTCACAGTTCTTGGTATCAAGAGAAGAAACTTGAAAAAACATGATGCTTATCCCCATAGAGGTCGGTTCTATGTGTGCAATAGCTCATCTGCTTTAGACGCCCACATCTTAGATAGTATTGCACAGGGAAAATCGACCTTCTTAGTAGCTAGTGGGAATGCGCTATATGCGATGAACAAGTGTCAGTATTCGAATTATGCATTAGATGGATCATTAAATGTGAAAAAATACGCTCAAGAGATACACAATGGTGAAATTTTGCAAGATCGAGTGGTCTTTATATTCCCCGAGGGAACTTGTTCAAATGGTAAGTCAGTGCTTCCTTTTGAAATCGACGAGAATTCGGTGGAGTCACTGTTGGGTGAAAACTTGAGTGTTCAAGTGACTCATCTGAAGATCAATCCTTCGCTGACCACCCCATTAAGAGTGTCCCGGTGGGAACTGGTCACTAGAATGGTCGCCAATGGTGTTCATGCCAAGATAAAAATACATGAAGCACAAAACATCGCACCACTAGACAAGTTAAGAGTCGCATTGAATGATGGCAACAAGTTCAAATTGGTGTCAAAAACCTTAGATGTAGAGGCAAAACGCAAGTTTGTTTCTGAGTACGAGAGAACTCAGTAATAAGCGCCTTGAGACGGAGTTTCTTGCTGCAAACTTTGCTCGTTAAGGTTTAAGTACCATTGAGATCCCTTCAACTCCGGGGCCTTACCGCGAGGAATTAATTTCCTGAGCACGGTCTCGTCAGTCTCGATCGGCTGATACGACAGTTTCTCGTTTGTCTGTGTAAACCTATAACGTAAGAGCAACGCCAGTGGGATTACAAAATCGTCCAAAGTCTCTTGTAAAACGGGCAAAAGTTCGACCTTCTTACGAGTCCATTTTCTGCTTTTTGTACTAATTGCATTCTTAAGGAAATCTCTCTTCTTCTTCTTAGTCAGTATCGAGTCATTCAACTGCGATGACGGTACAATTTTGTTCAACCGAGATATAGCCAATTGAATCATTCCAAGAGCAACACCACTGGCGTCATTAGAATACTGCTCGAGCGAAACCAGCAGTAACCCCAAACTATCCAGATACGTAAGCACAGGCTTATTGATGATACTACTGCTCCGAGAGCATCTTAGTGCAGTATCGTGGCAACCGATGACCAGTCGTGCGTACAACCCACTATTCGAGGCCAGCTCCGAGAGATCCTGCTCATAAAAATCCAGCACAGCTTCCCGTCGGCCCTTATACACCTTTGACCTCAATTTCGACAACGACAGCACAACGATTCCAGCCTGTTGCAAGAATTGAAACTCGAGAGCCAATTGAGTGGTGAGTCCGCACAATCGCGGCAAGCATTGCTCAAACCGCAACTCCACATACTGCACAAGTCCCAAACCTCTTCTCAAACACCTCCCACTAGTTCCCCAACCTGCATCTGCCACATCTGATCCATATGCTCTTTCCAGTACTTCTAAAGCCAACTCCTGCTCGAACGCAGCCGCATCAAGAATAGCGATCGCCACTTCGGCACTCAATTCCACTTCCAGCTCATCGTCTATACTAAGCAGGGCTCCCGCATACCCCAGCAATTCATCAATCCTTCCCAACCAGTCACCAGACCGCCCTGTATCTTGACCAATAGCAGCAATACACCGATTTCTGCGCTCCAAAAGGCCGGGATAAGATTCCAGCGCACTACAGGCCTTCAAAGGCAACCGAAGAGGCAATTCGCCGTCAAATGCCAATTCAGAACTCATTCAGACGACCTACAGCTGGCCTCTCTACGACTGCTCATCTCATCGAGTGAAAAAATTTGAAAAAATTTGAAAAATTCTTGAAAAAAAAATCGCTGCGATGAGCAGCCGACTGGGTGAACTTTTGCAACCTTCGCACATTCTTTACCTCTCCTTGATTTCCACTTTAACGCTGTTCAGCCATTCGACAGGGTTTCTTTTGGATGCCTTGCGATGTTTGATTGGTTGTCTTGTTCCTGTGCCGTGCTTTTTTGTAGATCGAGGCTGGGAAAGCTTATCAATCGGTGTAACTGATAACAGCTCTGTAATAGGCCTTACTTGTAATGGCGGTTCTTAAGTAATTCAAAAACTTGCTAAGTAGTTAAAAGGACTCTCAAATGATAATATGAATTCCCTGGTAGAGGATGGTTGAGAAAAGGGGATCGACCAATGGCTGGTGGATTTGTATGGACTGAGAGCTACGATGGAGCTACTGTAGCATTTATGATACTGGGAGCTGCCCTGGTATTTGTGATGTGCCCAGGACTGGGGTTTCTATACTCTGGGTTAGCTAGACGTAAGTCTGCTTTGGCACTCATATGGGCTGTATTGATGGCTACACATGTGGGTATGCTTCAATGGTACTTCTGGGGTTATTCACTGGCTTTCTCAAATACTGCACCTAATAACAAGTTCATTGGTAACTTGGATTCTTTTGGGTTCCGTAACGTTTATGGTCAGACCGATGAGAGTGTAGAATATCCCGAGATTGCATTTGCAGTGTTCCAGATGATGTTTCTGTGTGTTACTTTGAGTATTATCGCAGGTGCCACTGCTGAGAGAGGCCGTTTGCTGCCGCATATGGTTTTCTTGTTCCTCTTTGCAACGATTGTGTACTGTCCAATTACTTATTGGATTTGGGCTCCCGGTGGCTGGGCCTACCAATGGGGGGTCTTGGACTGGGCTGGTGGTGGACCAGTTGAAATCTTGAGTGCTGTTGGCGGGTTTGTCTATTCGTACTTCTTGGGCCGTCGGAAGGAAAGCCTCTTGATTAATTTTAGACCCCATAATGTGTCCATGGTGACTCTCGGTACATCTTTATTGTGGTTTGGATGGCTAGCATTCAATGCTGCTACCTCCTTGTCACCAAATTTGAAGTCCGTGTATGCATTTATGAACACTAATGTGAGTGCTGTAACCGGTGGTATGACATGGTGTTTGCTAGATTTCAGACTAGAGCGTAAATGGTCTACGGTGGGTCTATGTTCTGGTATCATTTGTGGGCTTGTAGCTGCTACACCAAGTTCTGGTTGCATAACATTGTATGGATCGCTAATCCAGGGTATTATTGCCGGTATCGTGTGTAACTTCTCCACCAAGATCAAGTACTACATGAAAGTGGACGATTCTCTCGATCTTTTGGCTGAGCACGGTATCGCAG
This sequence comes from Torulaspora delbrueckii, assembly GCF_000243375.1. Taxonomy (NCBI): domain Eukaryota; kingdom Fungi; phylum Ascomycota; class Saccharomycetes; order Saccharomycetales; family Saccharomycetaceae; genus Torulaspora; species Torulaspora delbrueckii. The sequence goes on along the minus strand of NC_016506.1, from coordinate 661,602 downwards.
GTATCGTGGGATTGTTCTTCAACGCCTTATTTGGTGCTGACTGGGTCATTGGTATGGATGGAGTTACAGAACACGGTGGTGGCTGGATCACACACAATTGGAAGCAAATGTATAAGCAAATCGCTTACATTGCAGCCTGCGCTGGTTACTCTGCTACAGTGACTGCAATCATCTGCTTCGTGCTAAACAAGATCCCTGGATTACAACTAAGAGTCGACGAAGAGGCAGAGGCCCATGGTCTCGACGAGGACCAAATTGGAGAATTCGCTTACGATTACGTTGAGGTGAGAAGAGATTATTATCAGTGGGGAGTCGACACAGACAACGCACATAGTCTCGGCGATAGCGAAGCTAATCACCACCATAGTATCACTGCTGATACGACTGCATCTTCCGGTGAGGCTGCTGATGAGTCACCAAACTCGGAGAAGGGGCCTATACCGCAACAAACTGCATAATTTTCTTCTATTCCCTGATCTTTAGTTAACTCGGTAGGTAAAAAAATGGACATGGATTATAAAATAATATATAGACTATAATAGAAGAAGATGGATACGATTATGATTCGATATTGTATGAGACAAGAGACAGAGTTTATTTGATTTCCTTGAACTAAAAAGTTGGGAAGATTAAAAAATATCGACCTCGGTGAGGATTGAACTCACGATCTTGCGATTAACAGTCGCACGCCTTAACCAGCTTGGCCACGAAGTCTACTTTGTTGAACGATGAAAACTATCATTGACTATAATCTTGTAAACATATTATGCAATATTAAAGAGGATGGTTTATTAATTGACAGACTCTCTTCTTATTGATACATGAGTGATATGTTCTATATAGGACTCAAAAATTCCCTTGCTGGATCACGGCTGAATATATACCGTTTCTTGCACCGGGGACTTTAGAAATCCATCTACCTAATCTATGCTCTTTACTGACACTTGCCAGGACACGGAATGTTTCCTTGCCATGCTTACCGCTTTCAACGGCTTGGATCTTGGTCACCACACCTTTGCAGTTGTTCAAATCACCTAGTAACTCAAATCCTCTTAAGTTTTCGGCAATTTTCCAAACTTTTAGCACTCCGTTCCATGAACCGGAAACGAAGATGTTAGAGTATGGTATAGCGTAAATGGCTGTGATCCAGTAAGGGTGAGATAGTCTTTTCTCAGCTAATTGCTTCTCTCTCACCTCTTCGTCTAACTCACCAGAGATCTTTGTCGACTCGGGCAATGGAGCTGTACCGTGAGCGATCCTCTGGGTGAAAACCGGCTTCTTTTTCGCCAGAGACCACAAACAGATGTTACCATTATCGGAACCTGTGACAAAGTGTGAGTCATCAACCATGCTTACGACATCAATGCTTCCTTCACTGTAAAATGCTGGTACTTCCGCTTCATTAGGATATACGACTTCCCCATCCTCAGTTTCCGTGGCGTGTTCTTTCATCCATTTTTTGGCCAATCTCTCAGGGTCATCACCACCTCTGAAGGTCAATCTCGTTTCATCGGGAATCTTCCACAACATGGCTGTCCTATCTCTGGATCCCACCGTGACACATCTCTCCAAGCTCAACGAAGAGATATCTGCAACCAAATCGTGATGACCAAAAAGGGTCTCTAATTGTGAAAACTGCTTCACCGAATATGTCCTTATCTTGAAATCTGCGCATGATGCGTACAGTTGATCTGAGTTTTTTCTGAAAGTTAGCGATAGAACTTCTCCTCGCCTGTCTTTAGTCGGTAAAACTTTAACAGGTGATAAAGATTCCGTACTCCATATTATTAGCTTTCTATCCTTACCTCCAGTCACCACGTACTTCCCATCTGATGAAGCGGCCACAGTAAGTATATCGTCGTAGTGACCCTCCGTAGTATTTTCATACTCATGTGCGTTCTTGGGTACATATTTCGAACCACCTTTTGAATATTTTAGTTTCTTCGGCCTTTTGTCGAAATCCGTGATATCGTACTTTGTCAATTGAAGACACTTGCTCACCGTGTAGGCGAAAACTCTTCCTTTATTCTTTGAACCTGCTTTATCATCACCATAAGTAAATTTATTCAACGTAGGCTGGTAGCAACTTATGCAAGTCAAATTAGTCTCACCAACTCTCGAGAAAGTGGTCTTGGCTTCTGACAGTAAAAGCTTGTCAGCAATGAATCGGTATACACGCCCCTGCTGTTCAGCAACATCCTGCTTTAACCTAGATGCCACAATATCCTCATCCATGGCACGAGCATCAAAGTTGTTGTAGTCATCAACCATTTGCTCACCGTCCTCATTATCATCTCCAAGAGTCTTCTCAGCCATCACAGTCTGTGCATCCTCTTTTAAGTTCGCAAGATATTGTTTGGCCAATCTTCTTCTCTTGTCAGCAGGATTCTCTCCTTCAAACTCTTCATCAGACTCCAGAATCTCCTCATCGTGCTCCTCCTCAGCCAAATCTACTGAACCCTCATCTTCATTCGAAGAAGGATCGGTGATCTCTTCATCCTCAGCAGGTGCTGGTCGATCTTCTGCCCTGAGTTTTCTCTTTTTAGCTCCTCTGATTTCAGACATCGATCACGAAAATACACGCTATCCCGAAACCAGTTTTAAAAGGTTAATTGCGTTGAATCTAGGATACTTTATGCTATGAACTGATACTATTTCAAGTCTTCATCTCATCGCACATCTCAAGTATTTGGAAATTTTTCACTTGATCATAAAGAACGACTGCCATCAACAAAGTGTCAGTAAACAAAATGTTGATCAGACCTGATTTAATAGTTACCTACTTGTTGCTGAAATCTGGCTTCTCGTATTTCGTTGACACGCTTTGTGAGTTCCATTAATTCTGCTCTTTCAGAGATTTTCACAGCTGCAATTAATGCTCTGTCTTGTTTTAGTTCCTTCACGAGCGAGGCTGCCATTTCGATATTTTGATCGGCACAAGCCGCAGCGAATAATCGCAGTAGGGACTTATCGTAGGCTCCGTTGAGTGATGCTAAAATCTCATTTTCGTTACCATAAAGTTCACCATCATTGTCCAATGTGTCTTTTAGCAGAGCCGACAATACTTTAGAGCGAAGAAACTCTTCTTCAGCCGCCATGTTGGGTGGAATCACGAGCTCCGAGTTTTCCTTCTCATCGGCAGAATCTTGATCGTTTACCTCTTCTTCGTTCGAACCATTCGAGTCTGCTTTGCGTTTTCTATCCTCTAGTACCTTACTCTTGACCAGTATCGGTATCCTCATCTCCATCTCAGATGGTAGCGGTAATGGGAACTCTGGCCACATATTCTTGCCCTTCACAAAAATACAGTTCAATGTATCATAATTGAGACCTAAGGGCCAAACATGCACTTGTGAGTTTTCTTTACCACCAGTCATCTTCCAGATCTCCAGGTCGGCATCAAGGACGGGCAGCCACCTGCTCTCTAGAGGTGACCTCCATTTTGATAGTACCATGAGAACATTATCAGATCCGAAAATACAGGGATCGCCATACGTAGAGAAGAATACGCTCTTCAAGCCAATGGGATTGAACTTCACAAATTCTCTGGCGACATCAAACCCAACGTTGGGATCGCTTTGCGGCAGTACCATTGGTAGAGGAGATTCTCTTTGATAATATCTTGATTCTGTGGGCGATTGTTCAAACATGGAGTACGACAGGCCATGGTATGGCGAGTAATGGACGACAAAGACTTTGCACTCTTGCGCAGTAAGGGCCACCACTGGAGATACTTTTTCAACAGTTAGAGGTACACCATATTGGTTGAATACCCTCATGTAACCGAAAGATGTGCCAACAAACACTCTGTGAGGTGTAGCGGCTATACTTGAAATCCTTTCTCCTTTTTGCAATGGGATTGTTTTTGTCCAGTTGGAATGCATCATGTTATGGGATCTATAATGCAGTAAACCTGATTTGGATTGACCGAATAAAGTACCCTTCTCATTTAACGAGCAAACATCATAGCCAAACAAATCCTCAAAATGATACTCTCGAAATCGGCCAATATCAAAAAAGGATACTGTGATACTATTCTGTTCATTATTCTTCACCACTGAAACGTAACCGACATCGTTCATTGTCAAGTACCGCCTATCTCCATTTCCATAGGGCGTAGCACCTGGAGATATAGGTTTGTAACGGAAGGATGAAGGTACAAGGCTTGCACCTGGCATCCTTCCAGGTAGCGGAAGGTTGGGCGATTGTTGACGAGCTTTCTTTTGTGACACATACCCAGCTCCATCGTCATCATCGATAAAATCTTCTTCATCATCAAAATGATACCTCCTCTTACCACCGTTAGCCTCTTGCGTGAAGATATTTTCTGAGTCGTTCTCTTCTGGTAAAACATCCTTACTGCGAGAAGCATCGTCTACATCACTTTCATCAAGATCTGAGTCAACAAACAACGAATTTTGCTTTGCATTTGGGTCTTTAATAATAGAGTCACTTCCAGAGTTGGGCGACGGCAGCGACTCTGCAACTCCTTGTATGGTCACGATTTCGCCTGTCCACGTTCCGAGAATTATATCCAGCGTCTTACTATCTTTTTGAACCTTCCATATTAGATTAGTTAGCTTGTGTTTAAATTCGCTCTTGTACATTATCTCAGTTGTTTGCCAGTTCCAAACAACCAGGATATTCTCCAGGTCGATAGAAGCAAGAAAGTTGCCCTGTAGCGGATCGAACTTCAAATCTATGAAGTTCACTGCTGAAAATGCTGGATTTTTCAAAGTCTTCATAAGAGAATACCCTTTAATGTTGAATACCTTTATTGTAAAGTCCGCACATGGTAGCGCAAACTGTAAACCTCTTGGATGCCACGCAGCACGAGTACAGATTCTATTCTCATCGCAGAACTCGGGATCTGTGATTCTTTGCTCCTGTTCCTCGTCAAATGTATCGCCATCCCGGGCACCTGTGCGTGCGGATTCAGATAAGCTAGCCTCCGAATCGAATTCCTTGTACGTATTGGCAGGGATGTATCCCGTCAACTCATGGACTTTATAAGGTCTAGTAGATGAAACTGAGAAAAACTGAACCACGCCATTGATAAAAGATATTGACAAAAGATTGGTCTGTGCCGTGTAGGAAAACTGTGAAATCTGTTCATCAACTTTAATTGAGTGTTTTCTATGTGCTTCATCATTTAATTCAATAAGGAAGAGTTCTAAATCGTCTCCTCCAAACACCCCCATCTTTCCTGAATGTATCACACAGCAATCTCTTAGAGGAAGAGCAGACCTGGCGAGCAATTGGTCTGTCGCTGTCTTAGTATTCAACCAATAGGCATCACCTTGTACAGTTGTAAGAAGAAAACCCGATTGAGAATCGCATTCCACAGATGTCAGACTCTTCGATATCTCCAAAATCTCAGGTTCCTCTTCTGGTTTATCCACTGGCAGGAGCTTACTCAGTCCGTTCTTATTAGCCACACACAGGGTCTTGAAATCTGGCGTTAAGGCAACCAACGTCTTACCACCGTACTCGAAAACCGACTTATCGATAATTCTAGGCATTGTCAAGAAACAGCTGGCTGACACAATTGGAGATCTGGTATATATCAAAATTCAAAGTTTAGCTAAATTTTAATGAAATGACTTGAATCATTAACGCGTTCGCGTTAGCTTCCAGGCCTACCAACAACGTCTATAAAGCCAAAAGGCACTGAAAGCAGTGATCGACGAGGCTCTCACTATCATTCTATTCAAAAGTCAAGTCGCTTGGAGTTTTTGATTAGGGTGTAACTATTCAGAGGTTTCAATATGTACTCGTCAGATGAAGAAGAGCTAAACTTGGAGCTACCGACCGTGAATGAAGTAAATAGAGACCTGTTCACTGGTGAAGTAGACAAATTGAATAACAACGTGGACGCATTTGACGTGGATGAATTCCTGCTGAGAAATAATTGCAATTTCATTCCACTTGATTCTCTCATCGGTGACCTCTCTAAGCTTTCGAATGATATGGTTCATATTCTTCTCGAGAAAGTCACAAGCAAGTATAACGACTATCTGAACTTTTGTGAACCTTACTTGGATGGAAATAGTGATGGTGTTTTAGAGTTAAAAGAATCGATGACACATTTGAGCCGCTTCATTAAACAGTTAGAACAACTGACCAAGAATGATCTATCCAAAACCCAGGAAGTCATAAGTGACACGGTAGATTATTTGCGTAAGCTAGACGAGATGTCATATCAGTTGCGGAACCATCTTCGAATACCAGAAATGATCACTTTGGCGAAGCAGTACAGTAAGAAGCTTCATGCAATGTCTGGAACAGATCCTTTGGAAGAACAGCTATGCACCGAGCTCACAGACCAACTATTCACTTTGTTGCAACGCATTCGTTCACAACTCGATGATTTATCATCTATGGATTCTACCTATGTACATCACTTACGGAACGAGTACCATGGATTACTCCAGGAATCACAGATTTCGCTCAAAATCCTCACCGGGAGATGCCTCGAAGACAAGGAGAACTACGAACAACTTTCCAAGGTACTGATTTCAATATTATGACGGTAATTAACAGCAAAAGACTCTGACATTCGGAAGCAGAGTGAACGGATCAGTGCCTTTCAAGTATGACCATGTGAAAAAGATCTAAGGCTCAATACCAACACAATGCGGTCCACTTAAATTGAGAACAATGACTAGCCGACTCCCAAAATCTTTTGACTTCATCGACCAGTAGCAAGTAATAAAGTCCAGAAGTATTTTAGCAATTTTGAAAATCCCTTTGAGAATATTACATTCCATTCTCCTTCTCCCCTGTCGCTGCCGAAGCGAATACAGCTATTATCGATGTTTTCAAAGGGAAATGGCTCAGTAAGAATCAATTGTGTGCCATTTTGTGATGATCATAATACTGATGGCATGCTGTATTCCCCAGACTTAATGATGATGACACATGCGCATTTGATTACTTCTCAGCTGAATTAAATGGTGGACAATATTGTGTTAATAATGTCGCAGTGAGCTAGTTGTACATCTGGAGCATAAAAATTAATGACTGGCGATACGCCATTGTTTTTCAATATTCGTCAATTCCTTGACAATAAAGTTCATCTTGGATAACAATGCGCTAGTGTCATTCTATAATATTGAATAGATTTCGTTCAGTTCAAGATAGCTGATCTCACATTGACCAGTTAAGCTTATCTTAACTTCACGATTACTCAATCAATATTTCGCAAGAGCTTGGTTTAAATAAAAATTAAGTACCAAGAATCCCATTTGAGTATCCTAGAGGTGCCGAATAGCCTAAATAATTGCTCGAGGCTTAAATAAGGTTTCAAAGCTCTATTATACTTGTTCTTCAATATCATCATTAACGACAGTGCTATTAGTTTTTACTCAATCATAATAGACATCAAGCTCGAATATTGATGAGATCGATCAATTGAAGATCGCGCCAGCAGTCGGTAATTGAGTCGTTATGTTCAACTTTGGAGGTGGCAATAACAACGCAGGTGGTGCTGGAGCTGGAGGTGGGCTATTTGGTAGTAAACCTGCTGGAAACTCGACGTTTTCCTTTGGTCAAGGTGCTGCCAATAACACTCAACCACAACAACAAACGGGCACTGGATTCTCCTTTGGAAGTAATAACCAGCAGAACAACACTACTGGAGCTGGTACAGGACTTTTTGGGGGTTCTCAACCGAACAATTCAACCTCGGGTGGCCTCTTTGGGAATCAATCTGGTAACAATACTGGAATGTTTGGTAATAAGCCAAATGGTGCACCTCCTAGTACCGGGCTTTTTGGACAGCAGCAACAGCCACAACAACAGCAACCAAGTGGAGGGTTATTTGGCAATCAGGGGACTTCTAGCACAGGAGGAGGATTGTTTGGGAACAACAATCAAAACCAAAATCAAACAAGTACCGGGGGATTATTCGGAAACACGAATCAGAACCAGAATACTGGAGCCACTGGTAGTGGTGGATTGTTTGGAAACGCGAATCAGAATCAGAATACTGGAGCCACTGGTAGTGGTGGATTGTTTGGAAACGCGAATCAGAATCAGAATACTGGAGCCACTGGTAGTGGTGGATTGTTTGGAAATACCAATCAGAATCAAGGAACCGGCGGTGGACTCTTTGGGAACACTAATAACCAGGCTCAAAGCATCGGCGGAGGTGGGCTTTTTGGTAACAACACGCAAAAGCCTGCCGGAACTACAGGTGGTGGATTGTTTGGTAACACCGGTCAAAATACGCAAAGTAATAATACTTTAGGAGGTGGGTTGTTCGGCAACAAGCCAGCTGGGACATCTACTACTGGTGGTGGTTTGTTTGGCAGTAAGCCTGCGGGAAACACTGGTGGTGGGTTGTTTGGTGGCCAAACAACGAATACTAACACTTTGGGAGGGAGCCTCTTCGGCAGTAAACCACAAGGTCAAGCTACCGGTGGTCTCTTTGGTAATACTAACAACAATACTAACTCAGGGTTGTTTGGCGCTTCACAACCGCAGCAGAATCAATTCGGTCAAGCCAATGGTCCTTCCATGAGCACAAACGTACAGCCATCATTCGCTTGGTCTCAACCGCAGAATAATCAACTAACCTTGCAACAACAACAACAACAACAACAACAGCAGCAGCAGCAGCAATTCCAACAACAACAGCAACAACAACAGCAACAGCAACAGCAGTCGTCACAGCTAAGCCAAGTCCAACAACAATATCTCAATTATCCTCAACAGATTCAGGAACAAATAGTGAAATGCAAAGACTCATGGGATCCAACATCAAGCAAGACAAAACTAAGAGCATTTGTATACAATAAGATCAATGGAACTGATGCTCTTACTTACAACAAACCGATGAATATTTCCCAAGAAGAATGGGACGAAGCGCTTGACAAGAAACCTTCACCCAATGTCATACCCACGGAAGTGCTTGGATTTGAAGGCTTGAATCAACGCACACAGTTGCAAAGGGAAAACGTTGCTCAAGCTCGTGTGATACTCAACCAGATCTTAGAGAACTCCACTCAATTGCAACAAAAGCATGAGCTAGACACAGCAGCCAGAATTGTGAAGGCGCAGTCAAGAAACACTCAAATCGGTAAGAGAATCCTCGGCTTGGGAACTAGATTGGCTATCTTGAAGAGTAGGGGATTGCCTCTGAGCGTATCAGAAGAGAAAATGTGGTCTCAATTCCAGGCTCTACTGCAGCGCAGTAACGATCCCGCTGGTTTGGGTAAAACCAATGAATTGTGGGCTCGTCTTGCAGTCCTGAAAGAACGTGCCAAGAATATCTCAGATCAATTGGATAATACTTTAGTAGTGATTACTGAAAATGGCGGTAAAATTTCTGATCAAACAGGTCACGGCCAAGTCGATAATGAGAGAGCTGATGATGAAGTTGAAAAGAGAGTTGACAAGATTGTCGAGACTCTAAGTAACCAACAGCGTGGTATATGTTACCTAAACGAAGTCCTGGATAAAGACCATAAAGCCATGGACAAGGCATTAAAAAGTAGCAATCGTGTAGCATAATTACATAAAACATTTTCTAATGTATTAATATTTACAAAAATCCTAGGTAAACCCTTTAAATCCATGCAACATCAGGTCCAGCCTTTCCTGTTCATGTTGATTTATCTTAACAGTATCATCGATAGCACCATGCAGCCATTTCTGTAAACGAGGAGGCATTGAATCAAGAGACTCATAGATGACTGGCTTGACTTTCAAGTAACCCTCTGAGCTAATTGGTCCTGATGGATGATAAACCCTAGCTGTATGATCATGCGCTTTCGTCAATGGACCTTCTTGAAAAAATCTACTACCGCGATGATCGCTCAAATCGTACTGCCTCCTCATTATATTTGGTGCATTCAATGCAACTAGTAGATTTCCACTGGTCACAACTTTTTTCACTGGTCTGTTGTTAAATATCCAAGGTTTGATGATAACGGGCGGCTCAGAGGCTATATAAGACGCATTGGGCTTACTCCTGTTCCATTTCCATAGAAGTAAACTGTGTAGTTCCTCCAAGTCCTCATTATTATGTTCCAATGTAAAAATATCCTCAATAGCTGGACACATAAGATCATTTCGTATTTTGGGTGGTTTCTTCATTGTAATTCCTTTAATATTGAACAGGACTGTGGACAATCGATCAATACAACTCGAAGAGAGTACTAAATCAATCCTTGCATCTCGATTCGTAAATGTATTTTCCAGTTTAGTGAACGTAGGTTTGGCGTATATTACTTTGCAAATCTTGCTTAATTCTGAAATAATATGATTATTCCACAACAACTCATTTGATGCTGTGGAAGGGCCATGGGATAGAATCAGCTTCATGATCAGGCAATGGGTTTGAAGAAACTGCAGTTTAAAGGACATGATCAACACTCATGCGTGTCCTTTCATCTAACCATAAGTAAGCCATCGTCTTAAACTTTTTTTATAATGACGACTACATATTTACATGAGTTATGGTCACAAAATTACACATGCAATTCTTTTATATACTTATTCCACCGAGAGTCAACTTATTTCCATTGTCTCTTAATGAAATGCCACACCATAGGAGACAACCATAGTAGGGCACTCGCGTAAAAGGCGTTGACCAAAGTCCTGTTGGTAGCCTGTTGATGTAGTTTCTTCTCTTCTTCAGAAGGTTCTTGCTGTGGTAGACCAAACATTATTCAAATATGGGTGCTGAGAGGTAAGGTTGATCCTAATAGGCCTTTCTTACTCACTGATTTAGTCTAGTTTCAGTTGAAAAGTTTTGCAATTTTTTCATTTAAATCCCTTCGTGCAATACTGAAAAAGGTTAAATTCTATATCGAAAAGAGACTTCAAGAAGAGCTGAAGAAGGTAATTATAAGGACTTCGTGATTGCTCAAATAGCCAAATGAGTAGTAACGAGAATACACCCGAGTTGGAAAATTTCGTTTCCCCACAGGAAGAACAGTCAGTGGGCCAAGAAGCGAGTGTAATTGAGAGACAACGTAAACATATCGACACAGGAGCATCTGACGATGAGGGGCCAAATGAGAGTGATAGGTTGAAAAATATGCCAACATTGAGCCATGGAGAAAATGAGTATGATGGCTCTGTGCGTAGTCGTCAGGAACTGGAGGATAAACTGGATCGAATTCTAAAGAAACCAAAGGTTAGAAGAAGCAGAAGAGATGAGGATGACTTGGAACAGTATTTGGATGAGAAGATTCTACGTTTAAAAGATGAAATGAATATAGCGGCTCAGATGGATATTGAGACTCTAAATAAGAGAATAGAGACCGGTGATAATTCATTGATCGTTATGCAAAAAGTCAAGCTACTGCCCAAGGTCGTTAGTGTGCTTTCAAAGGCTAATTTGGCTGATACTATCCTAGATAATAATCTGTTACAAAGTGTAAGGATTTGGTTGGAGCCCCTACCGGATGGATCACTTCCTTCCTTCGAGATTCAGAAATCATTATTCGCTGCCATAGAAAAACTACCTATCAAGACCGAACATTTGAAAGAAAGTGGATTGGGCAGAGTAGTAATCTTTTATACAAAATCCAAGAGAGTGGAACCTCAATTAGCCAGGTTAGCAGATAGAATAATTGCTGAATGGACAAGACCCATTATCGGTGCCTCGGACAATTACAGAGATAAAAGGATCATGCAATTAGAGTTTGATGCAGAGAAATTAAGAAGGAAAGCTGCTCTTGGCACGGCTAAGAGTAGAAAGAAGAAGCCTGGTAAAAGTGTTTCCCCTGGAGGTTCTTCGGCTCAAAGTCTATACGAGCAAGCTGCCGCCAGAAGGAATAGAGCCGCTGCACCAGCCCAAACCACAACAGATTACAAATATGCACCTGTCAGCAATTTGAATCAAGTTTCAAGTAGTGCTAGAACCGCTGGTGTCGGTTCCACACTAAATAATAGTGAAATGTACAAGAGGTTAACTTCAAGGTTAAACAAGACCAAGAAGACAAAATAAATAACTGCTTTGTAGTAATAAAAACCACTGGACTAAGATAAATGTGCAACTTTAAGATTTATACATTTCCTTTAGCTATAAAGAGACATAATTTAGGAAATTGGAAGTGATTAAGGTACAAAGCAGTGAAGTTTCGTTTCCCTTTATTTGCTTAGGATCTTGGCTTCTCCTTCTTTTCCTTCCACAAAGCCAACAAGGAGACACCAGAGACCTTAACGACCTTGAATCTAACACCTGGAATATCACCCTTAGCCTTACCCTTTCTACCGAAACCGGCTAGCAAGACTTCGTCGTTTTCGTCAACAAAGTTCAAACAACCATCGTTTGGAACAAAGGCAGTAACCTTCTTACCGTTCTTGATCAATTGAACTCTGACACACTTTCTAATGGCAGAGTTTGGTTGCTTGGATTCAATACCCAATTTTTCCAACACGATACCTTTAGCGTGGGAAGAACCACCAAATGGAGAAGATTTGAAAGCAGTACCCAATAATCTCTTCTTGTAGTTGTTTTCGGCCCAACGGCTGTTAGAATAGGATGATTGTTAGTATTTTTGACCTTCAATAACACACATTATCTTATTTCAACTGGCAATATAACATACTTGTTTCTTCTGTGGACACGCAACTTTCTAGCGGAGTTCAAACCTCTTGGCTTACCCTTACCCATCTTTGGTTGTTATTATTTGTTCTTGGCTTACTATAACAAAATTACTGAAGCTCCAGTTCTACTATTCTTCAATATTTCAAATGGTTTGTATCTTGCGAGCTCCCATTGCAACAGTATGGTACTGAACGAGACGATACGAGCCTACTGACCTCTCCGCCTAGCTCCCAGAAGGAACTATCCAGGTGGTAGAAGGAAGGATAGGCCAGTCTCCCTCTACGCTGGAAGGGGAACTCTGTCTAGCTCTGCCTAGGCTGCATGATTCTCTGCCTAGAGCTTTTTCAAAAAAGTGATTTGACGCAGAAAAGTTACAGATTTTTTTTTGGGAAAAAGGTTTTGGGTTTTTTTCAAAAACAGTCCACTGAAAAATTCAAGGGCATAGAAGCTCTTATCGATGAGATAGAGTTGAACAGTATAAGAAGGGGACACAGGGTCTCTCAAATGTCAATCGTGCATTGAGGATCGTGTGATGAAGAATTGGGAGACTGTTGATTTGTATACAAAGGCTTTAATTGCAAAGTATTTGAATGATAATGGTCATAAGAGTACTTTAGAGTTGTTCTTGGGGGATTGTGGCCTGTCTATGAGTGATGTCAAAGATGTGGGGCAGACTTTTGATGAAAATTTAGAAACAATTGTAAGTGAAAGGGTTGCTTATGCGGAGGGGAATAAAGATTTGGTGAATAAAATTCGGTTGGAAGAGAAAGCGCTGCCAATTGATGCAGAGACTCCAAGTTGGAATCATGATGCCAAATTTGAACCAGTCCCTTTGGATGTGGATAAAAAAGCTTTGATAATTGGTGCCAACTTTTGCAACCCTCAAGATTCGTTACTATTATCGTTCGCTGACAAGACAAAGTGGTTTTATGGCCCACAGTGGGATTTGAAAGATAAGAATTTCGGTTCGGAGTTTAATTTAGGAGCTGTCAGATTCTGTGGAGCTGTCAGATCGTGTGTGAGAGAACCACATGATACATTTTATATGTGTACACTTGATGGAACATTTCATTTTTGGTCTCAATATGAAAAAGGATCTCATAAATTACACCAGAGATTGATTACTCATCTGCAATTTTTGAAAGCACCAGGGGAGGATACACTTTACATTGTATCATGCGGTATGGATAACTGTTTGAACGTGCATGAATGGAATCCCCGCATACATCAGTCAATAAAACTGCTTTCAGCAGAAAAATTACAGTCTTCCTGTACTTCGTTGCAAGTGGCCTCAGATGGATACAGGCCGCTAATTTTCATCTCGAGAGCTGACTATACTCATTTATTGTGTTTTGCGCTAGAGAATAGGACGCATAGCATGAGGTTGGTTTATAAGATTGCCCTGAATAACGCGCAGTTCAGTACTCATTCCTTCAATGTCCGAGATATGGCGTTTATTGGAGAACATGATTCGATCGGAACACCTGTTGTCACGAACAGTAGTGTTTTACTCATCGCTACGTCACACATACCCTACATGCGGTTACTTGTGGTAAAGATTCCACCAGAAATTGCAGGCGACAAGGATACTGTGTTTTATGATAAGGTACTAAGGAATATGCCCACTGAGATAGAGCAGGATTCTTACTCTGAGCCGATTCTTAAAACATTGCCTGAAGGCAATGGTGTTCTTGTTGGTGACAGTAAAGGATTATATGCTCTCGATATCTTGAATGGAGATTCTTGGTTACTGGACTTACCAGGGTTCTCTCAAGGTTCAAGAGTGAAGTGTATGGATATCAATAAATCTGGTACCAAGCTGGTTCTTGGGTTAGCTGATAAGACTGTTAGAGCTTATAATATAGTTTTATAGTTTTGAAAAAATAATTGTTCAAACAAACTCGTAGATCTACAATAAAAAGGGCTAATGACCAGTATTCAGCCCTTTGAAGCCACAGATCTGTTCAATTTGAATGAAGTGAACCTGGATATACTGACAGAGAACTTTCCATTAGATTTTTACTTTGAATACCTTATCCTGTGGCCTGAACTATTCTTCAAAAGTACCGAATTGACTTTAAAAGATGATCGTCGAAATATTTCAGGGTATATGATGGCTAAGACCGAAGGAAGAGGTCAATTATGGCATTCGCATATAACTGCTGTTACTGTGGCCCCAACTTTTCGAAGAATATCGCTAGCGTCAAAACTTTGCGAAGCACTCGAGACCATCACTGATTCGCGACCTCATGAAACCAATTTCATTGACCTCTTTGTCAAATGTAATAATAGTTTGGCAGTAAAACTTTATGAAAAGTTAGGTTATAGTGTTTACAGACGAGTAGTTGGCTATTACAACTCTAGTGAAGATGGTTATCCTTCCACACTGAAAAATGTCGATGATGATAAAGATGCATTCGATATGAGGAAAAGCATGCCCAGAGATCAAGGTCGTAGTGTAAGAATCGATGGTAGAAAGCATAAATGTTATCCTCACGATGTAAGGTTTTGAAATGGACATTAAATTTTAATCTACATAGGGCAAGTCAAAAGGATAAATTCAAGCATTTTAAAACTCAATTTGTTGTGAGTGAGGTTGCTGACCTCTTTGGTTGTCATTTTGGTTGAAGTTGTTTCTATTTTGGTAACCTCCTCTTCCACCTCTACCTCTACCTCTACCTCTACCTCTTCCACCTCTTCCACCTCTTTGACCGCCACGACCGAATCTTGGTCTAGCAGAAGCCTGCCCAAAGGTATCCAAGTTCATGGCTTTCTCTTCTTGCCATCTTAAATTTGTGTTTGTCTCTGTAGAGGTCGAGATGCTGTCGAAGAAAGAAGATTTCTTGTTGTAAAACTGATCGGGATGAGACTCTTCGTTTGGTTCTGGTTTGTCTGGCTCAGCCTCCTCAGTATGTACCTCGTCTTTGGTGAACTTTGCGTTACTGCCCTGGAAATCAAAGTCCTCCTTTGGGATCTCGACTTTCCTGTTATGCGAAGGCTGGCGCCTTTGGTCATCGTTACGACTTTTGGTCTGATGCTCTTCACGATGTGTTGCGGCAGTACGCTGTGGTGCAGATGAGACTTCAGTAGTAGTAGTGGTGGTGGTAGATGTAGGTCGGACTGCGGATGGCTCTGGTGCATATACACCATAGCCTGCCACAGCAGCTGGAACCTGAGGTTGAGCTTGCTGCTGGGGCTGAGCAGGCTGTTGGCCAGCTGAAGTTGGTGGTTGTAGCACATGCTGTGGAGGCAAAACCGGTTGTACTTCTTCCAATTTCACGTCTAGAATACCCAAATCCTTAACTTCATTACCATTGAACTTCACAATCTTGTAAACAGTTGGATTAGGATATATCTCATCGGGTCCCCAATTCTTACGTCCTTCAGTACCAAAACAACGAACATTTTGCAAAGTAACTGTACCTTTGTCGGAATCGATACCCTCAAGAAGACCGACGTACCGATTGTCAGTTACAGAGATCAAAGAGATCGTCTTACCAATATATTGTGACATATGGAGTTTGAAGCTCTGAGTTATCCTTTCGGTCTTTTATATGAGCTTGTTGTTGGTATTTACTTGTTGAAAAGTTTCATGGCCCTAAGCCCGAGCTATTAGTGGAGACCTCGAGAATGACTAAAATCTACTAAAATCAATATAAAAGGAGGGCTCCGAGATCGCCAACACCTGTCAAGATATATGATCTTTAGCATCAATTGACTTGTTTTAAGAGTTCGATCGAAGGTGATTTCTTGAAATGGCAAGTCTAGAAGCAGCGTTCACTGGTGCGGTTGCTTCATCAGTGGCTAATGTGGCCGTTTACCCTTTGGATTTAGCAAAGACGTTGTTGCAGACTCAATTGAAACAGTCTGCTGAGAAAGTCGAGCCTATTGAAGAGAATGAAACGTATGATAATACGTTGGACTGTATCTTAAAAGTATACAGAAAAAGAGGTCTATCAGGTATGTACCAGGGAATGTCAACGTCCGTTCTGGCCAACTTCATTCAGAGTTTCTGCTATTTCTTCTGGTATACCCTGGTAAGGAAGTACTATTTTAGATTCAAATTCACCAGGGCAAAATTTAAAGGAAATGTCAGATTCTCGACTATCGAGGAGTTGTTGTTGGGAATGGTTGCAGCAGCAACTTCACAACTCTTCACTAATCCTATATCAGTGATTTCTACGAGGCAACAGACTATAGATTCAAATGGTGAGGGTGCCAATACGTCTGCAATAGTCAAACAAATCTTGAAAGAAAACAATGGCGATATAAGAGGGCTCTGGAGGGGTTTGAAAGTATCTCTTGTTCTGACAATCAACCCTTCGATCACATATGCATCCTATCAGGAGTTAAAGAGACTCATGTTCTCAGTCGATGACTTTTCTGTGACTGGTCAAGAATTGTCAGCTCGACAAAATTTCTCCCTAGGTGTTTTATCCAAGATGATCTCAACTGTTATCACTCAACCTTTGATTATTTCGAAAGTTTCGTTACAAAGAGCAGGTTCTCATTTTACAAACTTTCAACAGGTTATGTTTTACCTCTACAAGAATGAGGGACTATTATCGCTTTGGAAAGGGCTAAGGCCACAGTTAGCCAAGGGAGTTCTAGTGCAAGGATTACTCTTCATGTTCAAGGGAGAACTCACAAAAATTTTGCGTAAGGTGATCTTTTTGTATTCGAATTTCCTTATCAAAAGACATTAACTATAAGAGTCCTCATATTTATACATATTGCTAACTCATCTCATCTCGTAAGCGTCACCTACAGTCTTGAAGTTCTTCAAGAAATCATTGATTTTTCTAAACTCCTCAGCGGTGATTTGAGTCTTGGCTTCATCAAAGTTCTCCTCGAGTTTTTTTACACTGGAACCACTTGGGATTGGTAAAAAGTGAGTGTTGGGGTACTCGCCTGTCTTGTTCCAATACTTGTCCCAACCAAGGGCTACTTGTGGTAGTGTAATCTCGTTATTTGCAGGTCTCTTAGCGATGATTTCGTCCCTTAAGAAGTCAAGTAATGTCAGGTTTTGTCTCAAACTTTCATCATCAAATCTCTTCAGTAGGTTTCTGAAATCACCAGCTGGTATATCTTTACTACTAGTAACTGCACCAGTCAGCAATCCTCTACCCAATGGAGAGTACAAAATAGTGACCAAGTTTAGGTCATTATTTGCTTTAACGACACCATTGGTCAAAATCGCTTTGGTGAACATCGATAGTTCAACCTCCACACTGACCAAATACTTGTGCCAGTCCTTGGAAATTCCACGGATCTGCTCAGCAGTGACCTCACTCAAACTAATGGCACCGATGGCACCATTGTCAACCATCTCGGCCAATGCTTCAAAGGACTCATAAGGGTATGTTTCGCCATTAGTGCATAGACTCAAATCCAATCTAGCGACTTCAAAGATGTCAATAAAACCACCAATGGCTGCAACTGATGCCTCCACACTTTTGATAACATCGTCATGTTTTCCCTTGGGAGTAAGGGTTTCACAGTCGCAACCACCCTTACAACTGATGATCACATACTTCCTCAATTCTGGATTCTTGACAAAAAAATCCCTGATGTAGGTCAGATTGATCCGATTGGGTCCATAAAACTCACCACAGTTGAAAAATGCCTTATGGCCTTTAGATTGAGCCAATTCAACGACTCTTTTCATAGTTTCGTGAGCCTGGGTCTCTGGAATGGGCTCAGCCCTCCACGTAAGCGACATCAGCCCATATCCGGTGTCAATCGCAGAGAGATCTTGCTTTAGCTTGTTGATTGCAGATTGTTCGACCATTTTGCTCAATTGACGATATTGAAAGGTCTGGTAGGTCAAGGAACTATGCTGGACATATCCCCTTTTATGTCAATTGTCGGGGAAGCGGGAATTACTTGTATTACTAATCGAATTATATACAAAAGATTCTAGATTGCGCATGGTCGAGCATCTGTTCACAATAGTAACCCAGCTCCACATAATTGATAAGGCTCAATGCTTTTCTTGGCGTTTCTTGGAAGATTCTTTACCTTGTTGGTCCTGATGATCTAGGTCATCGAGGCTTAGTTGGTCTCTAACTCTAACAATTGCATTCTTCTCCTGTTGTTCTTCCTCCTTCATGATTTCTTCTTGTTCCTTCAATTGCAAGAGTTTCTGCTTTGGTGAAATGCTGTCCTCTTGCACAACGTTGACCTTAACTTCATGGTAAAGTTCATCAGGAATACCACTTAGAACATCGCACAATGCATCATATAGAGATTTCTTGGATGTGATCTCACCGTAATTGTAGGCTGTCGCCATGATAAGAAGGGTGGATGGGATTTTGTCCTTCAGTCTCATGTTGAGCCAGATCTTCAAGTTATCTCTCAGCACAGAGTCCTCGACGTTGTTGCATTTGATACCTCTTGAAGCACATGCATTGAACAGTTCTGTAGGACTCAATTGCTCGACGCCTTCATAGTAGATTGATAGATCATCTTTTTTCAACTCAAGCATCTTATATCTGATTCTATAACGCAACATGACATCTGTTCCGAATGGGCGTAAGTTGATGTACTTGGCCAAAGCAACCAGGTAGGATCTGGTTACGTTATCTAGCACAGTGTCATCTTTAAACAGTCTTGCGACTTGGATTAGCTGTTGACGTGACTCAGGTTCGCCTGTCTGACGAACGTGTTGGTAAAACTCATTGAATACTTTCTTATGCTCTTCAGATATGTCTGTTGGCTTGAAATGAGAGATATTTCCCTTTATAATTCCAGAAACCAACTTTCTGGTCTTTCTTAGACTTTCCAACTTCGATTGCTTGTCCTTAACCGATTCATAAGTTGAAGGCAACAGATTTGGGAACAATTTCAGCGCAATGGGTAAAAGTAACTCTGCAAATGGCACTAAAACGAATGCTGCAAACGGTACTAATCTCACAATATCTGAAGTAGTTCTTTTCAGCTGTAATAGCTCTCTTCTTGACAGCTCATAGCCGGCAGAAGACTTCAACAGCAGTCTCGAAGAGATCTTTATCTCAAAACCGAGCAATTTGGTACCATCACGATAGTGCTTGGCTTCATGCTTGATTCTAGACCATAATGAAGGTTTGTCAACTGGTTTCGCAGTTATCGGAGATTTGCTCACTTCTGTAGAAGAAGGTTTAGAGACCGGTTTCGAAGAGCTGGTATTCAATCTTCGAGCATTCCATTGTAATAATCCAACATATTTATGGGCATTAGCCACCGACAGTCGACAGTTGATCAAAGTACTTGAGGCCAATTTCATAGTAAAGCCTCTTTATCACCTGGAAAGGCCTTATGGTAGTAGTTACTAAGTAGAAAGAATTTATAACTGAATTCAACTATAGATCACAGCGCTTACTGGCCAGAACGGTCGGTTCTCTTTTCGGATGAGTTATTCGTTAGGTTTCGCATCCACGAGTGCCGAAGCCGATGGGGGTAAGCACTTCCAATTACAAACCACGATAAAATCTCTCGCAAATGCCTCCATTGAGTCCCATAGTCATGGCTTATGTGTCAAGAATTTTAATTAAATGTTTCTTCGAGGCTTTTTCAAATAGAATCGTAAATTTACAAAACAATGGTAAATTTGAGTTTGAAGTTTATGTGTTAGCACTTTAAAAAAAAGTCGATGATATTTGCCTTGAATGCAACTTAGAAACAAAATAATTATACATTTACACATTTACACGTTATGAGTACTCGGGGCATAGTTTTCAGTAAGTGCTCCTGTTCCTACCGCTGGATTTTAGCAGCGTCTTGAAACCATTGCACAATTGGATCACAGTTGGGTAGTTATAATTGACGAGGAAAAAGCCTGTATGCGTCAGTTTAACATTCCAAGTGTAAAGTTTGCTTTGTGCATTAAGTTTGAACATCAAATAGAACCAACCAGGGTTACTGTAGTTGAAGCAGAAATAATAGACAGATCTGTTTGGATTGACTTTTGAATAATCCTCAATGAATTTAATCACCTCCTTTTTGTTACCACGTTTGAACTTTTCATTTGACGTGATTTCATTCAAGAGTCTCACTTTGTTTTGTAGATATTCGACGATAATTTGATCCAAATCGTGATACCTTTGATTTTCAACGACCAATACTCTACCTAAAGCTAGCGGGTTTTCCTTGTCGAGTTCTTGTATATCAATGTGCTGAAATAAATCTTTGTCAAGCTTCCATGTGATGACTAGGTGGTCATCACCGCGACTAGACTGT
This sequence comes from Torulaspora delbrueckii, assembly GCF_000243375.1. Taxonomy (NCBI): domain Eukaryota; kingdom Fungi; phylum Ascomycota; class Saccharomycetes; order Saccharomycetales; family Saccharomycetaceae; genus Torulaspora; species Torulaspora delbrueckii. The sequence goes on along the minus strand of NC_016506.1, from coordinate 640,820 downwards.
CTTATCACGAAGTCACCACGTTCTTTACTTCTTAGATAGTCTTCTGCCTGTTTACCATTGAATGGAACGTAGTAAGGATGATTAATGACACGATGAGTTCTCTTTGCACGGGCCTCTGCCATGGTAATTTTCTTCTCTTCTTCGGAGTCTTCTAGCTCTTGCTTCAAATCCCAGATCGAAGGGTCTTTGCTGTAATTAACTGGAACATATTGATGTTTGACGTCCTGTTCCAGTAAAGATACTTCCGCAGTGATATTCTCGTAGTCAATGAAGACCACTTTAGAAGGGTAAGTCTTGCCTATCTCATAAATGTCACCAGGAGGTCTCTTGTATTGGGCTCCTGCGTGACGTTGCGCGTTAACGATACATTCCACTAATGAGTTCGTGACACACATTATGTCGTTATGCCTAAATCTCTCGACTCTCACCGGAACAATAGCACCCTTGAAGAAAGTCTTTTCGTTCTCACCTGTTAAACTTTGGAAAATCTCTTCACCATGTAGAGGATGGAAATCGTTTCTTAACTCTTCAAATCCATCTAGTAGTTCTAAAACGATGGTGTTTAGATTATTCAGCTTTCTCTGTCCCGTGTTTTTCTCCAGCTCTTCAGCATAGGACTCTAGGTTCAGCGATTCCAATTTCGATCTACGCTCAGGATCTTCACGTAATATCTCAATAAACTCACTCATCGTACCTTGCTCTTCCTTTTCAGCGATCGCATCAGGGTCGTACTCAAGAGCATCTGCAGCAACCTTAGTAGCCAGATGATAGTCCTCTGGGTGGATTCTTGTACTATCAAGCTGATCGTGCTCAAGGTCCTCGTATTTCTGTCTCTTCTCGTTCCAAGAAATGTACAGAAAACCAGCTGAGTTCATGAAAATTGTCTTGTGCAGAATATTGTGAGTAATGAGTTGCTGACGTGCTAATAATGGTTCGTTCAGTCTCTGTAAGGATTCTAGGAAATCAATTGCTTTACGCTTACCAAATCCTGAGATGTACTTCAAGACGCTTGCATAGTAGGAACTATCCGTAGCCTTGTTAACCTCGACACCGACTAAATTGACAATATCAACGAAAGCGGTTTCTAGCGCTTTGAGAAGCTTTTCACGAGGGAGTAGCGATTGATGAGGGTGAATTGCCAAGGATCCCAGCTCTTCAGTTGATAGATTACCATACTCGTTTAGTGGAGAATGCATGTAACGGCCAAGTGCAATACAGTATTTCACAAGTGGTGGCTTGTTAGGAAATTCTTGGGCGGCACGTTCAGAATTCTGGTAACGAACGGCTACTTCATCCTCAATATAGAGAATTGGAATCGTATGGCCTCTGCTATCGACTACTTGCTTCTTGTGAATGACTTCCTGAAGTCTCTTATAGAACTTTTGAGATTTTGGATTTGGACCGTTGATACCAATGGCGTTAGGTTGACAGTTCTGAATGATATCATCTAAGGTTTCTTCAAACTTTTCTGGGTTCGATCTGTCGAACGGATTGTCAACAATTTTGTAGTCCCTGACGTACTCTCCCTTACGGTTCAAGAAGACAGCAATAATAGCGTCTGCTCCGAATCTACCCTGACCACAGGTTAAAGTCAAGACCTTTGGGATCTTTGGATCCTTTGGATTAGGAACGTAAGGAGCTTGATCTAGTTTAGTCATAAACTTATGACGAATTGTCTTAGCAACCAACTTTTCACAAGTTTTGGATAAGTCGTCCTTGATTTCACGGGAGATATCGGAAAAGATCTTTTCCATGGCCTGGTCAAAGGCAGCCTTACGGAAGTTGTTCCATTCTGTTGCCAGCTGAGATGTATTCGTTGTCTCCAAAGCTATTTGGAACATGTGGTCAATGTACTGAGCCTGAGAAGACATGTGAATTCTAACGGTCATGAGATTCAGCGATTCAGCCTCCAACATACGCAGAAAGACATCTGGATCCCTTCTGAAGTGTTGAGGCGTTCTCTTGATAGCATACTTGATGTCTTCATAAATCGAACCTCTTTGGATCTCTCTTTTACCTTTGGAGGTCAATATCACATCTGCCAAGTAGTACTTGTAGAAGTCAGATCTTACTTTTTCTCTGACCTTCGTGTTCTTGGAAATTTCGAGCGCGTAGTACTTCTTGACAGTGTCGAGAGCCAATTTAGTGTTCGAGGTAAACACTTGAAGATCCGCACTGTTTGCGCTTAAAATCGATTCAATTACCTCTTGAGGTCTCAAAGTTGGGTGGTCCACTGGGACATTAATTTGGTGTTGTGAGTTAATATTCTCACCGACATGCTGCGCCGTAATACCTATATCACCAACCGCTTGGTACAGGGCGCTCGATTTGAACTTTTCGTAACTGGAATTTTTCAAATGTTTCTTCCCCGAGTTTCTAGACAGAAGGTCGTTTATCTCTTGGGCGTATGTGAACTCCAAATAGCTGTAAACGTCCTGTAAAGAATTCAATTCTGCAGTGGAACCAGTGCTCTGATTTTTGAAATATTCGTCCACGATAGGGTCAGTGACATTTAATTCCTGATAAAATTTCTTCACGTAATCTCTCTTGTAAATAATACTGTGAAATTCAATGTCCAAGCTCACAATTTCCCACAAATCGTCTTCAGTCAAGACGAAGCCATCTTTCTCCCTTGAAGAAATGTAGTTACGACGATATGCATAAATGAAAGGTACCTCCAAGTTTTCCTGCGAGATGAATTTGATTGCGTTACCGATGCATTCTTTAAATTCTGTGAGGTCATAAGCTGGATCAAAGTTTTTGTCAACAGAAATCTTGTCAGTAATCCAATTCTTTTCCAATTCTTGGTCTTCTGAAGTGAGTGAATTGTAATTAGTCAGCCCTGCTCTAAGTTCTTGGTATCTTTCCGGTATATCAGCTCTCCTAATAACCATATCCTCGTCGGTCATCAAATTTCTCTTCAAATCTTGCAAATCGTAAATATCTTGCAGAGTAATTTTCTTTTTGGTAGCCTTTGATGCACCAAGTTCAAGATCGTCTGCATCCTCACCTTCCTCATTAGCGGCAGCTTCTTCCGTAAACCCTTGTTCAAGCTCTTCGTTCTCAATCTCCAAAGCCCAGTCGTAATCATGTGCATCACCGAAAATATCATACATTTCATCAATCTTATCCGAAGAAAGACCTGTAATATGCACTGGTTGTTTCATCCTATGATCTCGTAGGGCCTTTCTCTCTTTGATTCTCTGTTGTCTCGTCTCTTCATCCTCATCTGAAAATTCGTCATCCTCGATGAAATCATCAAGTTCATCCATCACAGCACCTTTACTACCTCTACGGTTTTCTTCGTCATCTGGCACTTCATTCTCATGGTGGTGATCGCGAGAACCTCTATCACGACTTGTAGCTTCGTCTTCATCTTCTTCCTCATCAGAAAAGAAATCTTCTAGTTTCGAACCGGAGTCTGCGCCAGCTGGGGTTCCCTTCCTGGATTCCTCATCCTGTAGCTCTTCCTCACCACCTGCCCTCTTTAACCTTTTTAGCTTACCTCCCGAGGGAGCCGAGGAAGTAGTACGTTTGACACCCGCATTTTCCATTAGCAGATCCAAGTCATCCTCAGAAAGCCTGTCATCTTCCTCCTCTTCTCTAGCTCTTCTCTTATGCTTTCTTCTCTTCTTCGAAGCAGTCCCTTCAATGGCATTCTCTTCTTCATCATCAACAATGAACCCTTCCTTAATCTTCTTGGCTTCTTCCTCGTCATCCTCCAAGTCCTCATCATCATCTGAAGAGTCAAAAACGTCCTCTCCTTCTTCCTCATCACTGGGCCCTTTATCATCCATATCTCCATTAGCTATAGGATCCTCTTCCTTCCTAACAATCTCCTCCCTGACTCCATCTTCAGGGTTGGACATTTTAAAGTGCTAAAATGGTCTTCTAGAGGCCAATTATAAGCAGAATGGACTATTTTATTGGTTATACTAACACTGGTGAGTGTTGATCTTTTAGGTGTTTGACGACTTTTTTTCAGAGAACCCCGTCGAGGGCGATACGCATAAGCTCTGATAGTTGAAGGAGACGGTTTAGTCTGGCCTTTTACTATATTTATTTATCGTAATATTACATGGTAGAACCGATTATTGGAACTTCTCGGCAGGCATTAAATTGGAGTCCATGTTGCCTGCTTGTTCCTGCAATTTTGAACTCTCAAGGATGTTTTTTTCAATTTTTCTTTCATCCTCTTTGGCCTGCTCTGTACAACAACACGATGGTTCGACGGGTTGCTCAACCTTGGAGCAGCACCCTGTGCCTCCTCCCGTCTTGTCCTGAATCTGAGTGCTTTGATCGTTTAGACTCGCGGTCGCATCTTCATCATTGGCGGACCATTCGTGTCTGCCGCACTGACAGGCACCTGCCCCCGGGCACGTTGTGGTCTTTTTAATTTCTCTCTGAATATCCCATCTCTTCAGCATGCAAATTTTGCATCTATTGAAGAAGACTTCTGCGAGCGCCAGACCTGTAATGACGGCAAAGACATAGGTTAGAACAAATGACATTGCTGCAAGCATCAACATGTAAATGATCATAGTAGAGGTAAATGTTAGCAAAGCTCTGATGAAATCGTGGAACAAATCGATTAGTGAGGGACTGAAAACATCAAACATGAAATTTGGTATTTTGGGCAAAGTGGACATCTCAAGAATCTCATCACCATAGTAATCCTTACCATCGGAACTCTTTCCATTATTGGTGTTTCTCTCAACTTGCAAAGTACTGTACTTGTTAGTCTTATTCCACCTCTTAAACCAGTGCACTTCCAAGCACCAACTAACGAACAATAAAAATTTGTACGCAAAAGCTGCAACCACAATCAATAAAAATATACCGAAAGCTTTTCCCTCAGAATCAGCTACTAAATGTTGGAACAGCACAGGATAGTGTTTGTAAGTTGGTGTCAGATAATAATTCATTCCCATGTCCATCGAACTATCAGAGCTATTGCCTGTATCCATCCCAGACATACCCGACATTCCACCAGAACTACTAGCTGTCGCGGTGGGCATCGACATGGTCATCGACATCGACATCGACATCGAACCCGACATCGAGCTCGACGACATAGTCATACTTGACATATCCATAGAACTCATATCCATCGTGATCCCTGCTAGGAAACTTTCAATTCCTTTCAGCGATCTCAAACTTAATCTCCACTGCTAATAAATACATCACTCATTTATAAGTCAATTGCTCGCTGAATCGATCCACCCAGATTTGATATTTCTCTATTTGCTCAAAATTCTCGAGCCTTACGAGATTGTGGCCCGTAACGCTTGGTGGTCACGAGATGAGATGAGAGCTTCAATCAGTAATTGAGCACTATGGAATGCTCATCTGAAGGGTGGTCTGCTCGCCAAGGTAGTTCGTCTCTGATCGGTAGCATGGGGTCTGTCCCTGGCAGCTGAGTCTCTCGCGAGCGGGGGGACACGGCTGGCATTAGTCTTCATCTTAGTTGGTGGAGGAGAAGTAGCTACGACACGAGTCGCTCCACCTCCTAGGGACATCCTGTGTCTTCTCTGCATTGCAATGTCCGTTGGTTGGAAGTCTGTCGTGGATGCTATACTGTTTCTTATGGTGTGCAGTATGGATTTGCGTCGTAATTTATCGTGATTCTTGGTTCTCAGCTTATTCACGTTGCCCTGGGTTGGTCTAAAAACGTCGATTGAGGGATTCGAGATGAATGAGGCTTCGCTGTTGGCTCCATCTTCGTCAAATTCTTCCTCAGTGTCCTGACGCGGTACAGCGGTTTGCCTCCTTGGGTTGAACCTCTTGACTTGATTTGCAGGAAATACGGGTTGTACAAAGTTCGAATTCCTGGGAGTTTCCTCACCTTGATTCTTGATTTCGTTTAATTGCTCAATAAGCTGTTGTTTCTCAGCCGCTAATGACTCCAATCGGCTCGCAACCGCCAACTCACCGGCTATATCGTGAGATACTGAGGGAAAGTCCACGCACCACGAGTTACACATGAGTCCATAAAGCAAAGCTCCCAGGGACTCATTGAAATCAACCAAACTCTCATGAATGAAGTTCAACTGCGTAAAGTTCGCGTCAAGTGTAATGATCGAATCACTAAGTTCTCGTATCTGGGGCAAGATATACTCTCTAACCAAATTCTCCTCTTCTTCTTTAACACCAGTATTGGTTCCCGTCCTGTTGGTACCTCCTAAGGTTGCACTCTCATTGATCCCACTGAGCGATGATCTTCGCGATCCGGGATTGCTGGTAATTGAGAGTCTATATTCTGTAGCAGATCTCTTTGCAGCCGTCTTGGGCTTCTCTTGGCTCATTTGCGTGTTTAAAGAATCGAATAAGGTATCTTGGGCGTGTAAAATCGTTTGTTTACCTTTTATCTACCTAGTAGTTGTTCATTCCCCATAAGAACGCTTAGCGATAACATATCGTTTTCTATGACCGTAGTTAGTAAGAATTATGAATTAAGTATTTACAAGTCATCAGAGCCGTAAAGTCTCTTGTTCACATGAACTTTTGGGCATGCTTCAATTTCTCTTTCTTCAATTGAGCCTGAGAGATGGCGCCACCACGTCTGAACTTCCTTAGAGCGATCAGTAAGAAGATGGAACTTAAAAACGATAAACCGTACCAGGTAATCAAGTATTGCAAATGGTTGTTCTTTAGGTCAATCTTGGGTTTCTTACCGATTGGTACACCTGCCTTGGCCAGTTGCCATTCACCTAATTCCACTTGGGCAGTAGACGGCAGTTGCTGAGTATCTGGAGAAGTCTCGTTCGCCTCTCCCTTGGACCAGAATTTCCATTTAGATGGTTTGGAGTTATTCTGCTGTGCGATCGTGCTGCTGTCCTGATCCCAACGATGATCCTTGAGGTCGTAAAGTGCTTGCAAATGGATGAGAGGACAACCCGAGATAGCAGTCATCTCAACAAGGTCTGGAACTTGCCATAGTCTGGAGGACTTGTCCTTCTTTTCCCATTGAAACGACCCACGCTCTCTTGGAACTCTGACAAGGCACACTATTTCAACATTATCGCCCTGGGGCAAGGAGAGATGCCTTAGTGTCCTCGAATCAGGTGCTACTTTCTCTTCACTGACCCAACCCCTCTCAATCAACAATTTCTGCCCAGTATCCTTTCTGACAAAAGGTGTGAATAACATGTAGCCCTTCTGGCCGTTCCTTACTCGAGGACCTACAAACATCTCTTCGTCATGTAGGAAACGACCTTTCAAAGTAACTCTACGATATTCCCAGTTTTCGCACATCTCAGGAGTAAAGCTCTTTGGCAACGGAACGGGTTTATAGGCTAACCTACTCTCGCAACTTGCTATCAGTTTAGTCTTCCATTCCAGTCTACGAACCTGCCAGGTACCTAAATAAAACGAAATAGCTGGCATCGCAAACATAAGCCCCAGCACAATTTTACGGCTGTATCCTTTACCTCTTGCCTCTTCCTCATCTGGCGTCCTACTGGATCTTATAGGCTTCCAATCGACTGTCGATGTCTTGACGGTTCTCCTTGGAATGAAACGAACTCTCGGAAGTCCCCAGCTCTGATCAGCCACTCTCTTGAATGCTCCTCCACGTATTAGAGTCATATTGAATGGCTTAAACACTAGAGATTGTCATCTACTCCTTAGAACCTCTCCAATGATGACTATCTTTATATAGTCAAGTTGAAAGATAATAAACATAAAAATCACGTGAAGTTTCCTATATCTACTTAAAGAGTGTCAGGACGAAGCATATCGCCCACCACTTGGTCATATATATGTTCATACAATAACTTAAAACCAGCAGAACTTTGTATTGTTGTCCCAAATTGTATCCTCCATACTAAAGCCATTCGGAGGTCTGACAGCACTCAAAGAACCGTTCTCAGCGAACACTTTAGATCCATCTTCCATCTTTGTAAGAATTGAGTACAACTCGGGCAACTTCTTGATTGGAATTTCTTCATCCCAGAAGATTAGGTTCTTAAGGCCACACTTTTTGGCTTCTGATAGAGCTTGGGCGATTAGTTTTTTGAGAGTCGATGAGTAATGTTGACCATCCATCTCTTCCTTAACGAAAACTTTCACAATGACCAATGCATCGGCGTTCCAGTGGTGATGCCATATGATGTGGTTGTCGTCCTTAAGGGCAAATCCAAATTTTAAATTATTCTGATGTCTGTTAGTCTTTTCCATCAGGAATATATCACGAATCTCAAACCATTTATAGATGTCAATATCAGAAGCTACTGTGAATACAAATTTTTCAGGGTATTGCTTATGCAGCGCCATTAGCTGAGAGTCAAACTTTTTCTGTTGAAGAGCAACTAGGTCCTTGTAATCATCAAATCCTAAAGATCTGCCTTCCTCCAACACTTCTTGTCCCCAGAAGCGATCAAAGAACTCATCTAAGTCCTTGACAATATGCAAAGGGACATGTAGTGAGTAATACCCCGATTTGGAATAGTACTCTCCAACTTCGCTGTAAAGGGTCAACACGGTGTATCTTACAAACTCTGGAGCATCGGGAGCTTTGCTTAGCTTATCAAAATGCTTATTGAGTTCACCAATCATAGTTCTTGCATAGCCCTTGCCTCGATGATCGTGGGGAGTATACACTCCGCCAATGCAAACCGTTAAAACAGGCACTATCTTGCCATTTGATTCGGGATATATAGCATAGCCAAGCCGACATAACGCTTCACAACTAGAAACTATTTGACTAGTCTTGCTACTTTCTTCAAGGTTCTTATCCTTAAGAACAAAATATTTCAAACCAAAGAGTTCGTGACCCACAGGAAACTTCTCCTTCATCTCAGAAGATTGCCCCTTGGTAGCTATGGAAGACTCTCCCAATAGTTTTTCCCTTTGGCTGTATTCCTCCAAGGTTTGCAGCCCTTTCCAGGTTTTACCATTCTCCAAATGCGTATAGCGAACTACTTCGGGATCAGTGTTCTCTTCAAAGCTGAGATTTGCAGGCACAGGAACTGTCATTCTCCAATTCTGGATTTCTCAATTAAGCTACCATAATTTCTGAACTTGATAACTGAGCTCTACTTTTATACTTGCACAAAGTTTTCTCAGCGGAAACTTAAGTTAAAATCAAGAAACTGAAGGACTTCCACTTACTACAAGTGCTAGCGAATTAAACGATAACCAACGGATATAGCGAGGCTGAGTGTTCGGGTAATAAGTAAAGTTTACAAAACTTCTTTCCTATATATGTTGATGTCTTTGATAAGCGTCAGTCCAGTTGCGGGAGTCGAACCCCATTCCGATGCTGCCATGTTCGTCTGTCGTTGATGTCGAAACTTCAGATTGACGGTCAACATTTTGAGCAATTCTCGAAGCATCACTGTGCACAATTTCCAGGTTTCGTGGCGCGAATGGAAAGACTGATAGAGTTCTTTGGCCAGCAACATCGGTTTTCCCTTAGAACGCTGTACTAGCTCACGAAGTTTAGCGGTTTCAATCGTAAGACCGTGAAGTTTGAGAAATGCATCCACTTGTGAATAAATTTGGCGATTGACAATCTCTTCATCGGTCATAGGACTTTTGACCATAACTGAGAGCTTGGCTCTTGTCTTGGAATGTATTGATATTCTTTCGCGGAAAAAGCATAAATAGTGGTCAATTGTCAGTTCTTGTAGAAGCGTAGTATTGATGGCACTGTCTCTGTCAGCAAAAGTATATCGTCCATCTGCGATTTGATTTCTTAGTCTCTTGTGCTTCTTCATAAAGGAGCTGTTTAGGATGTCGGAGTCACCACTCTGAACATTAGCGACTATTTGATCCATAAGATCGGCAGGGCCTGAATCTTTTCGCAGCTTGTCCAAATTACCTTTGGACTGTAAGTTCAAAAAGTCCTTCAGGTACTTGTTTCGAAATGTATCCTCGGTCATTGGGGTTAGAACCTCTCTTTCTAGGTAGAGCAAATACTCATTGATTTTTTCTTCTAGTGCTAGCGGCTCTAAGGTTGACATTATGCTGATATGGAGTCCGACAGCATTGCGCAAAAGTCGAAGTCCTCCCATGACTACATATCCAATCTGCCTTTTATTCCGTAACTCTGGTTTAAGTGTGAAAGACATCATGTATGCGCTCAAAGCTGTCAGAGTATATGCCGTGCAGTCGTCACGGGGTCCAGTTTGGATATAATATACGGTACTGTTGGTCGGATCGTCCTTCCGACCAGGATACTCAACGTAAAAATTGGTTGCGGGATCAAGTAATTTGGTTGAACAATATTCAGGCTCTCGTTGGAAATCAGTTTGAGTTCCATGGAGATGGTTTGTGAGATTTCGATCTAGGCAAGCATTAATATCGTCTGCGTGCGATAAATCGCCTTGAATGAATAGTCTCAAAAATTTGCGATAATCTGCAAATGATGCAGCAAATGCTTTGAAAGTCTGTAGATCTATGCATTCGATAGCGTCAATTCTGTCTTGCAAACTCCACATATACTTCTCCATGACAACCAATAGGCCAATACTGGCAACATTAATGCTACTATTGTCTTCAGCTTTATCATAGTTACTCCGTACCGAAATTCTAGCTTTTCTAAACAGTTCTCTGGAGGGGAATGATTTTTCACTTTTGAGTCTTCTGATAATGCTACTGAGAGACTCAATCACTTTACCAAGCCTCTTCGAGTACCCTGAAATGACGAGCCCCAAACGTACGTCACCTCGACTCGATGGGTATATCTCAAAGGTAAACCCTAGTTTGAGAGATGGATACAAATCGGAGGCAAGTGTTAAATTAATAACTTGTGCTAATATTTCCAGATTCATTGTGTTTTCAGGACTTGGTTGAATCTCCCAACATGAGATTTCAAAGGATACGATTGCTTTGGACTGATGGGACGAAGCTGGACAGTCGGAGAGAACCCACATATCGTAATTTTCATTTTGGCTAACGAGCTGCGGTGTCCTAGTTCCTTCATCACTTTTAATAGCAAACCCAAGAGAGGCTTGCTGAGATTTGGTCGAAGAATAATACAGTTTTCTCATCAGGCTAGGAAAATTCTCTGCCCAGCTTGGTTTGAACTCATTTTTAGGCGGAATTGAAAATTTGTAGTCATTTAAGATGTTTGCGTGAGGCTTTCTCAGGCTCAACTTACAAGTGAAGTATGCAAAGTCATAAAACGGGTCTGTCCCTGCTATCTTTCCCTGCGTAGCGGTAGTTGAGAGAGAACAATCCTCAAGACAGCCAAGCAGTATCAGCCGCATGTTGGAATGATTCATGAATTCCTTGAGAAAGCTCTGGAACTTAATTGCCTGACCAATCCACCACTTTTGACTTTCTTCATTTTCACTAAAGAGGCCCTGAGTGGATTGCTCATTCAAAACCATAGGTGAACCCATAAAAATGCAGGAATTATCTAATCCATTGATGTCCTCCTGCAGCACTTCACACAAATTAGAACACTCAGTCATTGGGGAGTTCTCGGCGTTTGAATAAAGGAACCGTATCAAGTCAATACTAAACTGCTCGCTGAGGAAACGAGCCAACTGCACCGTATGTTCTCGGCTAAATTTGGGGACCAAATAGAATATTAGTGTCTGGGCAATCAGCTCTATATTATGCCATCCAGAATTTGTCAATGACAGCTCTAAAATTAGTCCTGTATTGTCTGTCGAGAATCTGGAGATGTAAGCATAACAATTTGTTATCCAGCCTTTCTCCACCAAGAAATGACAGAATGATCCTGCAGATTCGTCTCCAAAAAGCTCAAACCAAAATCGTTCAAAGATTAAGAAATCTTTCTTGGTAAATCTTGTAAATTTCTGCCAAACTGGGAACAGAAACCTCATAATAGGAAGCTTTCCCGAATCTACGCATATTGTGTTCCGCTCCAAACAACTGGGGAAGCAGTTATTCGCCGCTTTCGTATGTCCCCACCTAGTTTGGAGAATATTAAAACCGTCGTTTGGAGTCAAAGCTGCCTGTACCTTTTCATTTGCCTTGTGTGGCCGTAACTCTCCGAACTTGCTAATCGCTAATTTCGCTAGGCCATTCACCGATGAAGGCCCTCGCAGGCATATAGTCATCCTAGAGGGGGCATAATTTTCTCTAAAGTGATTCGATAGCAGATTTCTCAAAGTTGGTCCTTTCAAACGCAATGTATTTTTCAAACTGGACATATTCCCTGTTGCAAACCGACTGAATGGATGACTTTTATCACCCAGTAATCTTGTTGCATGGTACAGTATTTTGGTAACATTGGAGACATTACTGTCATGCTCATTCTGTATGGCGTAAATCTCCTTATTTATCAACGTATGGTCGAACAGTGGCTCGGAGAAGAAGGATGCAAAAATATCGATAGCTTTCTCAAAGCCAGCCTCTGGAGCCTGGTTGAAATCAGGCAGTTCGAAGTAAAATGTTGTCTGTTCACCAGTAGTGAAAGCATTATAAGAGCCATTATTTTTTGTAATCATATCATGGTAGCAGCCAGGACTAGGGTATTTCTTTGAACCGCCAGCTAGAAGCATATGCTCGCATAGGTGCGCTACTCCAGGAACATCATCGGAGTCGTTGTACGACCCTGCTGCCACAGTCAGTGAACAGGCACTAACGCTTTCTGTTGGGTCAGATATAAGCAATAATAGTATACCATTGGGCAATTGACACAGTTTATGGGTTCTGTTGCTATAGGAAAGTGGAGTGAAGAACGGAACATTGATATGTTTAACCTGGGACCACGACATCTTCTCCCAGAGAATGAGGTAGCGGCAGAACTGGCTGGATGACTAGATCTCTCATTCGTAGATATCGATGCATTAAACCCAGTCAATTTATAGACTGACCCAGTGAGGCTCTATTGACTCGACTACCTCATCTGGTCATTACAATCAAGCAATACCAAACAAAAAATAGTTTTGAAACAAACATCGATGATCTCAGAAGTGATCAAGACACAACCATAGTCATTGAGTTCTATATTGAACAGATGATGTCTGCCTCTATTGTACTGAATTGTTTGAATTAGTAAAAATATCTCCCGGGGGCGATTCGAACGCCCGATATCAAGATTACTTTAAAATTACAGTCTTGCGCCTTAAACCAACTTGGCCACCGAGAGGATTTCTGAGAATGTGAAGAGACAGTTAGGACATACCAAGGAAGGAATAAACTCTAATAATAAGCTAAAATCAAATACGAATTAGTCATGATGTAGTTAATTAATTGACAAATCAAGCACTATCAAGAGCAACCTTAGCAGTTTTAAATGACTCTCATAGTTCAGACTATGGTCATTTTTAAAGGCATGTGAAAGGTCTATTGAATTTGGTCTAACCAAGTCATAGAGACGTGAATTCATACAGATTAAGTATCAAGTAATAAATCCCATCCGTATTATTACACTTGATAGTGCCACATAGTGTCAATAGTAGTTATTTTAAAGAATATTTTCGTTCCTCACGATGGAAATCGTAGACGATCACTACTAGATACCGGTGCTGCCACCTCACTAATCTTCCTGAGACCGATGGCCAATCCGAACGCTCGATGCTGACCCTGAACCGTCTACTACGAACATCAACACACGGCCAACCAGCACCCAAATGCGAGTTCTCCCTAAATTCCCAGAGATCAAAAGTACATTAGTTTAACCATTGAAATTCACAAAATTCAGTAAAAATACAAAATTATGCCTGAACTCCAACCTCCATTAATCTTTCTTTTAATCAACGGATTAGGCCTAGTCGCGTTCCATATGCTTTGTCGAGAAACTTTTAACGAGGTACGTGCATCATTATAGGTATTACTGCAGGGATAATAATTGTTCACGTAATTAACGGTAGTGAATTCAGGATGAGAATGTTGGCATTACTAGTCTCACCAATAATTCTAACAGCGATGATTGAAGAGTCAGTAATATACACACAGCTGGCTGGTTATGATCATGCATCTTTAGTTATCGCTATCATAGGCAGTGTGACACAGGTGATATCACTATTGGCTGCAATTGTTTTAGCTTACCCACCAACCGTCTTACTACTGAACAGTACTGAAAGGAAGGAAGCAAGCGGCCAACACACACTTTAACTAGGACTGTGGGTGAGGGGAATGATCGTATCGATGCGCTACCATCCATATCATTAAGGTATATGAATCATCGAACCCAATAATTTAGGTTGATTTTTCCTAGAAAGAACACTGATCTTGAAATAAAACGGATACTAAGACGGCCATTTAAACGTTTGACGTTTAACTCACTTATGAATCAGAACAGAGATAGAAGAAGGAATGGTTTTATACGGAACTTTATAACATTCGTCTTCATTAGAAGCTGAAATGCGTGTACTACTGGGCGAAATTATTCTAGTAATAAAAGCATATCGTCATTAAATTAGCAAGATAATGATATTATTTATACATTGCTACCCATAGGACAAATAAAACGGTGAACCCCATGAATAATAAAAAGCAAACGTAGACCAAAAACCTTGGGGCTTGCTGTGACCGAGAAAGGATCATCGAGGCTTTATAACAATTTTTACAAGATCCACTTAAACTATGCAAAACCTCACTGAAATATTTAGGTTCGATCATTGTTATCTGCTGAGGATATTCGTATGGTTCATAGGGTGGTGCTGGGCTATTCCTCTTCTCATCGTCTGGCAATGGTAATTTATCCGCATATTTTTCATATAGTAACCAGCAGTGTTCAGATGGTAGCCCATTCTCTGCTCTCAAAATCGCTGCTTCTGATGTCATTGTGTTTGATGCATTTCTTTAAGGAAAGAGCCTAGATATATAATAGTCTGAAGTGAGGGTACATTTATATATGATTTAGATCGATATGAATAAGCAGAGAAGTTCAATTCGATTTCTCTTTAACCATGATGAGAAACGTTTAATCTTTTTGTTTAATCTTATTTGTATCTTTTGGCGATGTTTCTCTAATGACCTCGCAGGACAACTAAACCTTAAAAGAAAATTTTGAATATAGAATATTAATAACAAAAAAATGACTTACATACTTTTCATCTCACGAATTATTAGACTGTTAAAATAATCATAGTTGTCGAAATACAAATGATGACCAGCATTAGGTACAATGCAAACTTCACTTTTTTGGCCCGATTTCTTTAGATGCTCAGAGACCCGCTTGCCACCATTAAAATCCATCCAATCTCTCTCACCATAAAGCCATAGCCATTCCAAGTTTCCGTTCATAATTCCGCTATCATTTGTCTTGAACAACATGTCTTCGAGTGGAATCCTGGGGTCACCTCCACAACGCAGCGCAAAGCTCAACAGGTATTCTCCACATCCAGGTTTGTTGAAGATCGAATAACAGTACTTATGTAGAGCTTCAAACTGCTGTTCGCTTTTTCTGCTTTTGCTCCTCAGTAGCTTGCCAAACCTCTTGTATGACCAACCACTGGTCAATTTGGAACCGAGCCTTGAAGAAACTCTAACGAGCGAGAAAGGGGATATGTTCCGATCCCAAAGCTTCGAGTACCACCACGGTGGCTTGCGATTACCAATGGCTTTCGTGGTTGTAGATTCACAGATCCCCGCTGGCGAGCACATCACCAGTTTCTTGAAATGCGATGAATTCTTTGACGCATATAGAGCCATCAAGTATGCACCCAAAGAATGTGCCATAACGATATTATTTTCTGGATTCCGCAGCAGGTTCCTCTCAGCAAACCACCGGTTAAGCCGTTTGTGGAACCATTCGTGCACATCAGTAACTGTATCCTTTGGATACTGGAATGGAAATTTACAGCGGGAAGAGAACCCATATCCAGGAAGGTCTATAGCGTGAATACACCACTCGTTATTGAGTAAAGGTATATTTTCAAAATTCTTTAGGAAAAACCCCAGACCTGCACCATACCCATGAATAAAGACAAGATGTTTCAGACGATCCCGAGGTACTGAAGCATTCTTTGGCATTATGTAGAATTCGTTAATATAGTTTCCCTCGTCATCAACCTTGGTTCGAATAACTTCTGACCTCCTATGCAAATCTCCTTCGCCATAAAAAGGCAAAGTTGCCAACAAGTCTCTCTGAAACTTCTCATCCGTATGACGACAAAGGTCCCTGTAATCTCTAACAGAGTCTCCAAAGGATCGGGGAAACAAACTTGGCAATTTGACAATAATCTCTCTCAATGGAATAGCAGTTGGAGCAGCTGGAACATCGAGAGATACACTCTGGGCTTTCAAGGAGACCCTGTTTCTCAAGAGCGAGCCCACGATACCCTTCAAACTCTGTGTCACAAATCTCGTACTCATCTAGCTATCAAGTAAAGACACCCAATGTCCCTAGCAGTAGCTGGTAAACCATACAACAGACAGACTAAGATCGATGAGTCCTGGTCTTGTTTCACCGAGAGTTTGTAAGAAGTCTCCACGTTTTCTTATTTTTGCCCTGCGCGAATCAGGGCCTATCGGCTCGAAACTTTGACACATTTTCAAGGCACTATTGAACGTCGATCAATTGTAAGAAGATAGCTATCCAGATGAGGGAACTGACGGTGAGTAAGACACCGAATGTGAACGAGCAGATGTATATTTGAAATGCAAAGCAAAAGAACATGAACATGCCCGATTTAATGATCACGGCGAGGTTTTCTCTTAAATACTTGATATCGCTCTCAAGGGTAGCTGGATCGCGTTGAGCGGCTATTGATACCGCTAAACTGTCACCAAGATCTTGCGGGTCTGATTTGCGACTGTTATGGAATGCTTTTTGTATTATCATGTTTATAGTGACGATATCTCTGGATTGCAGTAGGGCGAGAGATTTGAAAGTCGCCTGTAATGCAATATTACACCGAATTAAGCATTCGTCAATTTCTCCCTGAAGATTTTCAGTTTCTTGGGGGACTGCGTATAACTTGTGCTTGAGCCTTTGCATAGAGTACATTTCGTGGGTCAGGTATCTAGAAGTGATCTTGGATAATGAAGAACCATAAAGAAACTGTGATTTTCTCGACAAACTAGCAATTTTGGACTGTACCAAAAAGTTCAACTTTGTCAATTCATTGGTTCTGTTTTTCACTGTAGTAAGAAAATTGCCGGAGTCATGGAGTTGCGTTGAGAGTACAACGATTTCTTCGATGGATTCAATGACGCCTACCACCGGTACAGCTTTCGAATCAACCTTTTCTCCGTCTCTAATTTTTGCCAATATTTCAATAAGTGCAATACTTTGATTATCTCCTTGGGCTGTCTCTAGTCGCTTCAGTAGCTTTTGTGTATTAAAATATAAATTACCATCGACCGTCACTGCTAGAATACTAGTGCATAGATTTAATGATAGTAAAAAGTAGCCAAAACTTATTAATTTCATGACTTGGACCTCAGCATTAACGAATAGCCAGCTAGCGATCTTGTATTGGCGACTATGATAATACTTTGTAATCATATCAACATCATTCTGTGAGGTCGATCACGGGCTGACACATGTAGAATCTGGACGCTTGTATCACCATTCCCAAACATCAATTAACACAAGCTCGTATGGCGCAGTGGTAGCGCAGCAGATTGCAAATCTGTTGGTCCTTAGTTCGAACCTGAGTGCGAGCTTTATTTTTTCAAAAGTTTAAAAAAATACTACAAAAGAATTCTATTTAATTTGATCATCGATCTCCGCATGGTGGGGAGTATTAATGCCCAACTTGGCACTCAAGACTGGGGACATCTCTCTCTTCCCAGATGAAACAGCGATCAAATTGCCCTCGCTATCGGGCATATTGGGCAAATCAGCGACCTTTGGTGGGTCATTGTAAGTCTCGCCCTCGACAGGATTAGCATCCTGAGCATGTTTCCACTTGAAAAACTTGGCTTTAAACGTTTCCCAAAATCCCATTATAGAATGATTTTCACTCAATCCTCGAGGGAAGATACACAATCCTACAAAAGAAGAGTTCTATGCCTTTTTATATTTAACAAAAATGTCGACAAGAGAGTAAGTAGCCTTATCATACAAAATGGACGGACCCATATCAACATTGACCAGCCTTTCATCTCCATTCAGGCTCTTATCATTGCCAAGTCGAGATTGTTCCCGATAAGGAAGAGCCGCATCTGAATGCAATGTGTCCGGGACGTCTAAGGTTAAACCGGACAAGTAACAATTGTCCGGTACGCCTAGGGGCATCCGGACAGTTCAGCTGTTTACGCGTTTACGCGTTTACGCGTCTTGGCGGTGCGACGCGTAAACGCGTAAACGCGTAAGCGAGGGTATTGTGTCAAGCGAAGAGCTCTCCTTCTAAAGACAGTAAATATGCGAAAAGTTTCGTTAGGCTCTTTAGGGTCTGCAAGGAGTCGCTATATGGGTTGTCTGCCGCTGTTGGTTTACTGGAAGAGGATACGAGAGACGCGTTAAGCTTTACGTGTTGCTGGTTCGCCGGTGAAAGTATATTAAGCTGGATTCTTTCAATAGGAAGGTTATTCTTTAAGAATTATTATTCTTGAAACAATCGACTGACTACTACGACAATGGCAAGTAACGACAGCTTAAGCAATAGTAGTAGCAATAGCAATATTAAGACAGATGTGTCAACAACAAAGACGGCGGCTTTGAAAAGGCCTAGTACTGTGACAGAAAAGGTCATCACACCTGTGGCTACCAAGAGCAGAAGAGCATTGACCGAGGTTTCAGTGAACAATCAAATTTCTACGTTTCCTGACTTAGATAGAGTACGAAGAGATAACAGCGACCTGACATTTGTGCCATTGAGGAAAAGACAGATTTATAGAGATCAAGAAAACATCGAGGAAGAAGAGCAGAGGCCAAAGAGACTTAAATCTGATGATAGTGAAGAATGTGCTTGGAGGGATTTGGATACAGATGAGAAGAGTGATATTTGCATGGTTGTCGAGTACACAAATGAGATTTTCTCTCATCTTTACAAGAGAGAAAAGGATACTACACCAACGCATAATTATCTTGTGGATACTCAATCAGCATATTATTTAAGGCCGTCGATGAGAGCGATTCTGATCGATTGGCTTGTCGAGGTTCATGAAAAATTTCAATGTTACCCAGAGACTTTATTCCTAACGATTAACTTGATGGATAGATTTCTGTCTAAGAATAAAGTGACACTGAGTAAATTGCAACTATTGGCTGTCACTTCCTTATTCATAGCGGCTAAATTTGAAGAAGTTAACTTACCAAAGTTGTCTGATTATGCATATATCACAGATGGTGCCGCTTCAAAGAACGACATTAAGAACGCCGAGATGTTTATGTTGACATCGCTTGAGTTTAACATCGGCTGGCCAAACCCTATGAACTTTCTAAGAAGGATTTCAAAGGCTGATCGTTACGACTTCCAAACTAGATCCATCGCCAAATTTCTTCTTGAGTTCATCATGTGTTGTCATAAGTTCGTCGATATAAAACCATCAGTAACAAGTGCGATGGCTATGTTTGTCGCAAAGAAAATAACAGAGAAAGATCAAACAAAACCTATATGGGATGAAACTTTCAAGCATTACAGTGGTGGTATTGATCCTTTAAACGATTCAGAGTTTCAGTCTAATTGTAAGAAGTTGATCAAAGAGATCGCTAACCCAACAACAAAATTAGATTCACTAGTATTGAAGTTTAAGAAACCAAGGTACGGGGCCATCTATTTCAAAGTGTCTCAATGGTGCAACAACCAAGTGGAAAACAATAAGCATTTAGATTCTCTATTCTCGCTGTAGCATAATAATTACTAGAACAAACAAAACCTAATTAATCACTAAAGCTTTACGATAGATGTTTTGAAAAATTACTGGTATTAAATTACATTAGTTAGAAAATTTGAAAATGAACGGGATATGATAATTACAAATTCATCAATTAAAATTGGAAGCAGGAAGAACTAGAGAGTCATTTCGATGTTTTTGTGGTGGTTTTTGGATTATGGCAGAACAATCTGCCTTACTCATGCAATGTCATTATATCATAACCATTTTTCCTTACTTTCAGAGCCCATTGGACAGATATAATGGAAGCCTTCATGAATCTTCTGGATTGGTATTTCCTATGAAATTCATCGTGCACTATGGGGCTCACCAAGTAGTCCATGAGCATGTGACACACTGGTGCCAGTTGGGCCTTAGTATAACCACCGCTATAATGAATCAAATTACCATCCCATTTCCCCTTACCCAACATCTTTCTGGACAAGAACATTGCTGCGGCAGCGCAAAGTGATGGGAGAATACCGATGAACCTGAAATCGACCAGCGAGATCTCTAAAAGGAACTTCGCAAGTGTTCGAGACTGTATATCGTAGTCGTCTGCTTTTGAAATTCTTCTTAAGAAGTTCATGGGATTTGGGTAGTTGAGGTTGAAACTTAGTGTCTTCAATATGAACTTCTCACCCTCTTTGATCTCCTCTTCTGTACATGCCCCATCTGTTTCTGACGCAAAGTGTTTTATACTGGGGGAATAAACTTCTTCATACTTGGATGCTATGAACAAGCACGAAGTTCCAACCAATTGAAGTTTGTCTAGTTGAACCAACTCTTTACAAAGAAACCGATCCATTGTATTGATGGCCAAGTATAATGTCTCTGGTAATAAACCGAATTTATTGTGGATCTTGACAAGCCAATTCACAAGGATATCTCTGTTTTGACGAATATTTCTATGCTTGTAGAGATCTTCTTCTCTAGGTAATGTGACGACTTCCAAATGGCTCAAATATTCAAAAATCTCGTTGACATATTCGCTTACCATGAATGGATCATTTGAGTCCTCAGCATCTAAATCTTCCCATTCGTATTCTTCTTCACCATCTCCACCACAAACTTTGAACTTCTTGGGTACATCTTGTTCTACTACAGTTGAAATTGGTCTCTTTTTCCCGGCGTCAAACGTCCTAGCAGATAACCTACTTGGTGGATGGTCTGTCTCCGAATTTGTTTCATTGCTACTGAGACTTGATTGAGATTGTGGTAATAAATTATCGTTATTCTTATCTCGCACTTCCTCTTCAATCGAAGGTAGAACTTTAGATGAAGGAACGAACGGATCCTGATTTTCCTTACCTTCGGGAGCCAACGATGAACTATTCCTACTCACAGACGTATTTGAACCCGACGAGGCACAATTGACATCATTTGCGTTCCCAGATTTCAATTTCTGAACAGAGACGAATGAATCCTTATTATATTGCAGAGTTCGACTATTATCTCTATTAGCCAAAGCGGCTTTCAAGCTTCTAATGGCGGATTGTTGTGAACCATTTTGCTGCGAAACTATAGTATTTGTAACATTGCCCAATACTGACCGCTGGGCATTCCTCAACATCCTAGCTGATCTATCATTTTGCGTATTCTCGGTGTTATCCGATGACGAAGACATTAACAGGCTACTGTACGATTACTGTGCTGTACTATATCAAAGGAAAACAGGCCTGTTTGTCGGGGAATACTCGGCTATTGGATTCTGGGATAACTTGCACTCTTCTAAAGAGATAGATTGGCTTTCAATACCTCGATTGTTGAACTTTCTAAAGAATATTCAAATAACACAAACAGTAGGTAGAGAAAAAATAATGATAGGATCAGGGTTTGTTTCTCTTTTCCCAGAATAGGTCAACTCTATAATTCTCTCCAAAACCAATTGATGGGTCTCAGTACTCAATTATTTTGAGGAACAGTGTGTATGTCAATGGCAAGCCCAAAACGCCCAGGAACAATTTTAAAATCTCTCACAGGTGAAGGAGGCCCACACACTAGCGATACAAAATCAAAATAGAATTAGCTTAGGGCATTTAGTCGAGCTACCAATTCTCTAGATTTTTACACAAAGAAGCCAAGAGTTTGACTGTTGACGTTTATACAGATCGGGTCGATTGTTTTGCTATTTCCCTTTTGGGGGCGTCGCTGCGTCGAGGCGATGTCCGATCAGGACAACGCAGATCCGCCATAACCCGATGCGGTGACAAAGAACAATACGTAAGTGTAATACCAACCATAAGTCCAATAGTGCTAACAATGTGGGCTCCCTGTACTAGTTTGCGCTCGCTATGAGGTCTTTCGAACGCCAGGTTAACATTCAAAGGAAGTGGGACTGGCCGTGATGTGATTTTAACTGCGCCTCGGTATATCGATTATGTTTTCCCCAGGAATTTTGAGAACTCATCCTTGTTAGCTCAGTTGGTAGAGCGTTCGGCTTTTAAGCATCGCTTAAACCAAGGATACCGAAATGTCAGGGGTTCGAGCCCCCTATGAGGAGTTCTCTATATTTTTTTTGACAAGTTATCACTTACTTAATAATACAAGAAATAGTTTAGTAGACTAGGGCTCGTAGTTCTAAGCCTGTAGCTTTTACTGCTATACACAACTATTCATCGTGGTGAATTTAAAAAAGGGAGTCCAGTTTGAAAGTTTGATCAGAGCCCTTAGTAAAAACACCTTCTTCCGTGATTATACCATCGATAAATTCGTGTGGTGTCACATCAAATGAGGGATTCCATACATCGATATCAGGTGGTGCGATTCCCACTTTAGCAGATTGTAGCTCATTCGTATTCTTGGATCTGATGGGTAATTCTGTCTCTGGATCGATGGCCGTACCTGTGACCAGTCTAAATTCATTTGGTTTCCTTTGCTCAACGATGATTCCATCACCTGTTTCAGTCACACCATCGATGGTAGTCTTTGGTGCTACAACGAAAAATTTAATACCAAATTGTTTGCAAATGACTGCTAATTGGAAAGTACCAATCTTATTAGCTGTGTCACCATTACGAACAATTCTATCTGCACCAACAAAGGCGGCCTTCACTGGAATAGGACTAGTCTTGATCTTGTAAGCAATAGAACTGTCTGTGATCAAAGTCGCTGGAATTTGATCGTGTACTAGTTCGTAAGCTGTTAGCCTTGAACCTTGATTGTACGGTCTTGTCTCTAATGGGAAGACATGTGTGAGTTTAGAATTAGAGTTTGATATTTTAGCTTTTTTAGAGCCGCTAGATTTCGACTTGACCATAGAATCCTTCCATAGCGAGCGAATGACACCCAGTGCAGTACCATATCCAGATGTGGCCAAGGAACCTGTGTTGCAGATGGTTAGAACCGCAAAATCTCCTTCAAAGCCTTCCTCTTGCAAATCGTTTAAAAGAAACGAAGCACCATTATCACCCATCTTCATGTTGTTCAACAAATCCTGGTCAATAAGTTGGCAAGTGTACGCAAATAATTTCTCATCTAGGGCCTGCAACCTCTGTGATTCCCCCACTAAAATGCGAATATCTTTAATAGAGTTGTAAAGATTCACTGCCGTTGGTCTGCTGCTCAGTAAATAATCGATTCTTTGTAAGAGCCTCTCACGAACACTTTCCCAGTTGGTTAGATCATAAAACCATTGAGATTTGGTATAACTTTCCGATTGCAATAATTGTACTTCTGTAAGAACGGATAAGGTCCCCACTATAGCAATTGCTGGAGCTCCTCTGACTTGCATCGTTTTGATCACAGAGTAACCATCATCAATCGTGTAGATCGGTATGTATTTGGTAGTATATGGAAGTAGCAACTGATCTAGCACCTTGACTGACACATGACGTGGCTCACTTCTATCAAATTTTATGGCCTCCAAGGACATTTCACCAGTGGTAATCAAAAATATTTTAGTCAAAAAATTAATCGAACCAAACTATCGGAAGGTATTTGAGGACTTGATTGAATCAAATTAATTGTAGCTCGAGTTGTCCATCGACATGTGTAAATTGGATCAATGAACGAAAAAATAATGATACCCGCGAGATTCGAACTCGCGCCTCCGAAGAGACCAGGACCTCGACCTGGCGCCTTAAACCACTCGGCCAGAGTACCTTGAATGCGCTTATGACAGGTTATTGGATAATTTGGATTATATCGAGTATACTTGGATATATATTTAATTCTACATGACGGCCAAGTGAAGCATTCATCAACTCAGATCGACCTTGCAAAGGCTTATTATAGCATGAATTCAAACGCACATACTGTTATCTATGAAACAACCTGCCCCGGTTATTCACAATGTAAAGAACGGAAATTGTGATCGAAACTCAAGCTCGTACAACCCGTGCTCTGAGCATAAAACGCCATGGATAAGCCTAAGTCAAGTGCATTAAGCCTTTTCTGAATAGGAAACAATCGGCACCCCAATTGTAATAACATCTCATTGGAAATAAGTTTCATTTCTTGCAAGACGAATTACCAAAGGCTTGGTTCCTTGATTCTATGTCTCTACTTCAGTATCGTCTATAGACGTGTACTGCCAAAAATTCATATACATAAATCCGCTAATTATTTATTAACCGTTGTCTGGAATATTAAATTTCTACACTCATGTATCTTGGTAAGAAAAAACCAAGTAGTGGTAAAATAACTATGGAATAATCCTATATTATTTCGAGCGTTTAGATAGTCATTAATAAGTCCTCAAAATAGATTCTTGACATTTTACTGTCCTCTCATCAAGGTCTTCCAGTTAGTTTAATTTAAACAGTTGTCGCTTTTCAGCGATCGCGTCTGACGACTGCTGCAAAATTACAACCACCAAGGGGACCAGCAGAGTAAAGACTCTTCAACCACCTTTCTTAGTCAATCATTGCAACTGGAGAACATTTGAGCCGTTTATCGAGGCTAGCATTAGGTTGCATATCATTAGCATTATGGGTTCCCGAAAACTCACTCTTTTACTGGCATTTTTGTTGCAGATTGTTTCGCTAGTGGCTGCAGGAGCCACTTCTTACGCTTCCATCAAGACAGAGAAATACCAAGATTCAAATTCTGTGAGTGATCTTATATCCCAGGCAACTGAGAATGATCCTATAGTGGTTTTCCGTTTCTCAAGATACCCACTTTTGGAAGCATTGTTACCTTACGAAGGCCGTGTGCCATACTTGACCAGCTTCTTCGAGACTGATATGACCAAGTCATACCCAAAGGAGGTCTCTACTGATATTATGGAGAATAAGGATGAAATCGAGACTTTTGAGATCGATGAATTAACGCTTACTGCATCACAATTGTTGTACAACAAGCCTATCGAGGGAAAATCAGTCGTTGTTTTCAACTTCCAGGACTCTTATTACGATCTACCCATTTTGGATGAATTTATGGAATCTGCTTACCTTTTGCTACATAATTCCTTTTCCCGTGTGGAGAACATTGTGTTGTCTGTGGCAGATGCTACCGCTTCTGACCGTTTCTCTACAGCTGGTAAGACAAAGAAAGCTCATGTTTCACAGGAACCTAAAAAGCCAGCAAATGATGACGACAAGGACATCTTAAGTACCATTTGGACCGAGGGCCTCATCATGTGCTTGATTGTGTCTTTACTACTACTGGGAATCTTGATCGTTGCCATCTCATGGATGAGCAGTGTTGATATCAGTTACGGTGCATTGGAGAAATCCGCAAACCCATTAAAGAAAACCAAATAGATTAAAGCTATATATTATATGCAATTTTTGTAAAGGAAGGCTCATTTCTCCTTCTTAGTCTCTTCGAGCTTGCTTGTATCTTCAGTGAATGCTACTATAACATATCCTATCAAAACAACGTTTGCCATTGCTGCTGCTAGACCTCCACTTATCAGGGTATTGGCTGTATACTGTTGAACGCCAAAGAAAGTCAACAGAGGCAAGGCAACCATTGCCACAGTGAAGAACATCAATTTCTGAATCACTGAACGGGGAACATCAATAGCCATTATGCTTGGGGTATGATACTTCTTGAGCTTGTTCCAGCAGAAGTGCTTAGTTTTTAACAACTTGATTCAATTTCAAGGTTAACTAAGTTTGAAAAAACCAAGATTAACAAAAAATTTGTCATGGTGCATCAATTGAGTTTATTTGACTCTGTTGACGATGATTCTTATGATTTACTAATATCTACGTTGACTATTCTGTCTGGAAATTCTCCAGTACTATTTAGTAACCTAACACAGGCATGGAAACCAAATGAGGCCTACGATATCGATCGAGTCAATTCTAAAAATCAACTGGTTCAACTGAATAGAGCCAAACTGAGTAAAGAGATACCGCTCAAATCATTCCGCCGTTCTGATGGTTCAGAGACTTTCTCGCATACGCTGCTCAAGGACTTGGCAAATATGGATCTACCGCTTGAGCCCAATATCCTAGATGCCTTCTTTAACGATACAATGTCATCAGGATCCAATGACTCTAACACTGCATGGGCCCTAAAGATGTCTGATATACCAGCAGCTGGGAGTAGCCGAAAAGTTTCAGCTCAAACGATATCTGAATCAGTTATACTATCTACTGCCGGCGAAAATTCTTCATTGGCTTCTTTCTTGAGAGAATTGGGTTATATCGAATCTTATCAATACATCACCGTTGGTGTCAAATTCCTTATGAAGAACGATTTGGTTATTACCGTTGAAAAGATTTGGGATATTGGAAGGAAACGACAGATAACGAATGGTGGATTTCTAGTCAAGGCATTCGTAAATGTTACTAGAGGAACAGATATCGATCGGATAAATCAAGCAGAGAGCACTTTGCTGGCGTTCCAAAAGGACATGCAAGGTTATATCGATCTAACAATCCCTGATAGACAAGCTATGGATCCGAGATTAGACTATGTAAGTGACAATCTATGAAAAAATGATGAATAAATCCAATATAATATACATGTTTCCGCGTAAGTAATTACTTTCTGTCGAGATTCTTCAACTTGCCGTTGGCCTTAGACAACTGCTTCTTCTTCTTCTTCAAATCCTTTACTCTATCGTCCTTCTTTTCGTTAGAGTATTTCATCTTCTTGTAAAGCTTACGCTGTTTGTTACTCATCATAATCATCTTTAGTCTCTTCTCCTCTTCTTCCTCAGAAACGGCCTTTCTCTTCTTACTACTTGGTTTCGAAGACTCCTTTGGCGCTTCTGAGTATTTGACACCTTGGGCTTCTAGCTCTAGTTCTTTTTGGTTAGCCAAATCTTCATCTTCTGACTCTTCTTCCTTGGCGACTTCCACTTGGTCTTCGGCTTCTTCTTCGACCTCACTTTCAGCATCACTTTCACCTTCAGCTTCTTCTTCTTCGTCTGGGTTGTAACCAACACTGTCACCCCAAGGACTTAAATGAGGTGGTAAACTCTCACCAGGCAAGTATTGATTAGCAGGAAGCAAGTCACTTCTGTTAATACAGTCAAAGATCCATTGAGGCTGTACGTAAGTTCTACCTGGAACTTTGTTCTTCAATACAGGTCTGTCGACAAGTTGGTGAGTAACCTTTGATAAATCAATTTCATTCTTCTTCTCCAATTGATCCAATCCTGCTTCACTTATCACAGTACCACCACAAGATAAAATCAAAAACTCAACAATATCTATAGGAACCTCTCTGCCAACGTAGAAAACAAATTTGGAAAATAACGTAGAGACAGGTGAGTTGTATTCTGTTGGTTGTTCCAAGACATCACCCTTATTCTTGTTGTTATCTTCAAAAGTGTCAAGTTTCGTAGTTTCCACCCTCTCTGTTTCGCCAGCCTCTTCTTGATCTTCATCCTTCTTGTCATCATCAACTTTTAGCGCTGACTTTAGCGTAGCTGCATCTAACGTCTTGGCCTCTGCGGTAGAATTTGAGTCCGACTGTCCGGTTCTCAAGGAGTTTTCTTCTTCTTGAGACTCTAGAATATATGAGGACAATCCGCTTATTATCTTATCCTTCTCAGCGTCCAACTTGGGCGGGTACACCAATCCGATATCGGTATACAGTCTGTAAAGCACAAAATGCATCAAAGTAGAGTAGAATTCGAGGAATGTCAACATGATTCTGAAATCAACATCACTAGGAATGTTTTCGGGGAACTTGTATGGAACTAACCATCTGACTTCTTCACCTCTGACATCTGCTTGGTAATACACACCCTTAATAGAGACAAAGACTTTCCTCACAAGACGTTCCTTCGCGACAAATGCCAACCATTGATTACAAATAGCCTGTGCTTCTCTAGTAAGAGTCGAAGAAACCTGATCTGTAGCTGGCAAATTGGCAAACAAAAACAACATGTTCAATGCGTCATCAATATCTCTAAGAGCATCAGGGAAACTTGGATAACGTTCTTTGATGATATGGTCCAACTTATAAGTACTTCTGTTCTCTTCCAACTTTTTGGCAGACGAAACTTGACCTTTTCCCAATGCCTTTGTCAATTTCTTGGCAAAAGTCTTGTGTTCTCTAAACTTGGCCAACACAGGCTCATGCATCAAATACTGAATATCCTTCGAGTAATAAAATGTTGTAGGTGCAGTAGAGCCTTTGTTAGCCTTCTTCTTGTTTCTGGGTTCCCTAGGATAAATACCTTTGAAGATACACAACCTTCTAAAATCGGCCAACGACACCTGCAGCTTTCTCACAGCCTGAGATCTCGTAATAAAATTTCTGGCATTACCACTAGTATTCTTCTTCTTAATTCTCATCTTTGGCAACCTCCTATCAATGTTAATAATCCTCTGAGAAGATTTAAAAGCTTAACTCGAACAATCTTTAAATCATAAGCATCTCATCTCATCGGGCAGCTCATCGCATTTTTGAAAAATTTTCGATATTTTGAAATTTTTCACTAAATCACAGAGAACGAACATCAACTCTCTGATAAGCTAAATGAAGGCTAATCAGCTTAATTAAAGTGGTCAATTGTAGCGATCAAGCAGGTCTAAAGATGTCCTTTGTACGCCAACTGAGTCTTAAAAATGGTTATTGTTCGAGATGCTGTCGGTTATATAGTTCAAGAGCGAAAGTTGGTGAGAAATTTAGATCGAAGAAGGAAGTGATGGAATATTTAGGACAGCAGACATGGTCAGTGGATGAGTACCTTGCTGATTCGACCAGCGAGGAATTGCCAAATGAGGCCGATGTTAGAAAGTTGCTTAAATTATCCGGACTGCCCGTTGACGGGAATGATTTGGAGAGAATTCGAGTACGACTTGGGAAGCAGTTGTCTTTCATTGATAAATTGCATAGAATTCCCATCGAGGATGAGAAAACCATTGATGAGTGTCAGGCCCGTCTAATGCCTAGAAATGAAGTTCCAATCAGTTATGACAGTTTACTGCAGAAGATAGCAACACAGAAGAAGGATCCCGAGTTAGGTGAAGTTGAAGGTTGTTGGGATTCCACCAGTCTAGCCCAGATGAAGGAAAACAAATACTTTGTTGTACGAGGAGGTTTAATGCAGAATAGAGACTAAGGGTGTGTATACTATTTACAGTTTGGAGAGCTAAAACCATTTGGTCAGCTTTTGTAGTCGCTTCTCTCTTTGTCTCTTAGCATTTTCGCTGATGTACCAACCGTACAGGACGCCTACTAGAGACCCACCCAAATGAGCAGCATAATCGAATGATCCCCATCTTAGGGCACAACCGGCTGCATTCCATGCACTGGCCGCTAAAAATGCTACCCAGGCACCACCCGGAATTGGGAACACAAGAAGCAGTATCTTAGCACTTGGGAACAAGTATGAGAAACATCCAAAGACCCCAAAAAGTGCACCACTGGCACCCAGACTGGGACCAATCATGCCTAAACGTGCAATTCGTGGATACCATAAGGAAAATAGCGAACCTGCGACTGCGCTATTCATGTACAAGGAAAAGAAATTCGAAGCACCCAGGATTGAAGCTAGGGATGTACCAAATGACCACAAAGCTAACATGTTCATACCTAGATGCCATAGCTCCTGATGTGAGAAAGCACTTCCTATTACTGACCATTTGCTGTAAATGTGGTCCTTTTCCAACATCATATATCTCTGTAGTATTCTCCAATTCCTGGGAAGTTGCCACAGGCCAAATACAACAGCGTTGATACCAAGTAGACCGTATACCATATGAGACGGGTTGTGTTTGAAGTAGGTGAAAGGTGGCACGTACTGGAAAAGGTATGGGGATAGGAAGAATACACCAGCCATTACCGATACACTGAAAATAGTCATCTTACCAATAGTATTATTATTCTTTTGACCACCTTGGTACATTTGGAATCGGTTCAACCGTGCGTATCTATCTGTTGCACTTCCTCCAAGTCCGTTACTCCATCTCGACTTAATCGCTCCTGTCTGGGAGAAGAACCTCGTCTTACCAACAGTGTTTGAGAGTCCAACTAGTCTCTTCGCGCTAGTCAAGAGCACTTGCGGCCCCATCAGTGACGCTACCAGTGGTTTAGTCCGTAGATTGATCGAATTGCTCAGAAAGAACTGCTTTCCGCACGAGGCAACGAATGAAGCATTACCAGTGAGTTTAAACATGTTTAACAGTACTACTCGACCTTCAATGGTCCTTTGGTTTGCCAGTCTGGGTGTTTTACTTCAATTGAGTGTTATTGAAAGGCCCTTTCTTAACCTTTAAGACATATTAATTTATTTACCCGAACAGCTTACTATTGAAGAACTAAATCATCCAAAGGTAAAGCTTGTTAGACCTCTTAAGATGTGATCTGTTGGGTGGCCAGCTCATGGGCCGGCCAATGACATTTGTAACGTATGTAAGTTTCTATTTTGATGGGTGTTCTTGGTTTGTTCATGTCTCAAACTCGATGAGATCTTCTTGTTGAGATCCGGAACTAGAATTTATGGGCTGTAGGGTTCTGCTCTGCTTCTTGGAACTGTCAGAGCTTTCCACATCGCCAAGCCACGAGTTGTTGAGAAGTTCCTCGTGCTCATCCGCGTGGTAGGACGTCAGATCATCCAAGTCATCGCTTTTATCGTCTCTTGGGATTGTAGCAGGCCCATTGGATGCCGTAATGCTGTTGATTGAAGCTGTGGTACTACGAGTGGCCACTGAATCTACACGGCGACGCACTTGGTCGGCGACTCTTCTGCCATCGGCAATTATACCATCGAACATGCTTCTCAATGCTTTATCCTTAGCTTCTGATAGATCAACACGTTGATCGACATGTATGGAGTGCCTAAAAGTGATTGTGAAGAATAGCTCGTACGTTTCATCCGCCAGAATAATCATCCTGAAAGTTGCTAGGTCTATGACGGTCGGATGCGATGGATCTAAAGCCGCATTTGCACGCATCGATTGGAACTTCTTCTGCTTGGCATCTTCGGTTTCGCCCTCGTTATCGGAGAGATCGATGAGATTTATCTCTTCAGCTACTTCTAATGGTCTTGCATACTCAAAGGATCGTTGTAGGAAACAGCTAGCTGCTTTCAGATATCGTTCGGTCTGCTCTGTCTTGTATTTCTCTTCATCAATAGTAACGCCAGAAGGAAGTTTCAACTCATCCATTGTCATTGCAGTTCCCTTTTCCTTAACAATCTTTTCGGCAATGTCAGCTTCGATTGATTGCTTAGTCAGAATATCGACAAACCTGCTTGTCTTCCAAGGTTCTGTTAGGAATAACAAGCCTTCGGATATTTGTAAAACTTCTTCACGTTGTAATTCACCATCCCCATCTTCATCGTAAAGCGAGAAGAAATAGTTGACAGATTCCAGCAAGTCTCGGGACAGTAGCTTGTCCAATCCTGAAACGACGTCATTCAAAGTCAGGTCACCAACATTTCCCGAATCCCAATTCTTGAACAACCTCTTGAGAAAATTTCTGCGTTGCTGGCGGAAAGCTGGGTCGTTGTCATTCTCACTACTCCTGCACCAGTCACAGAATTTACTAAGGAACTGAATGAAGACCTCAAAATTCATATTGGAGGAACCTGTTCCCATACTGATTTTGTGATTTTCTATGCTCTGGTAAAAGATATCATAAATGTTGGACAACTCCTCCTCAGTGAGATTCAATGTGCGAGGCATATGACGCAATTGCGTGCGCTTGACAAATGTTTCAATGTTTTGTAGGATGCCTTTTTGATGTCTAGCTCGCTCCTGGGCAACCATTGAATTTTCTATAACACTAAATTCCTTGAAAGCGGTTACTAGTAGCTCTTGGAATTTGGTAATTTGTCGATATTTGACGTCAGAGGAATCGGGATGCGCACTTTGACTCAATGTTTGAAAATAGTTCTTCAATATGGCAATAAACATTCCATCATCCTCAGATTGAAGTAAATCGTCGCCGTTCAGTTTAAGAATAGCCAAAGCTACCTGAAATAATGTCTGTGAACCATTCATGAAAAAGATATCCATTATCCTAAAGGCATACTCTAGTGGCATTGAAGTGAAAAATAGAGATAAAAACCATGGAAGCGATACAACGGACAGCTGTATATCATTCTCAACAATATGATTCCACAGCAGGGGCATTTTTTCTTCGACGAATGCCTCAAACACCTTCTGATCGAGTAACGTTCCATACATTGTCTTGGAGTAATAACCGGGTACATACGTATCACATAGGCTCGAAAGACACCAAAATGCCTGCTCTTCCGTCATAAATATCAGTAGGCCCGCTACAACGATGTTCATAGCTTGACAATAACCCACATCTGGATTTTTCCATGAGTATGCAGTGAGGACATTTCTCAATCGTTGGATACCTTCCTCTGTTTGATATGCAGAATATTCAGGCAAAGATCTTTTCAAATCCTTTTCTATCTCTTCTACAGCCTGTGAGACTTTACTTGCGTTATCCTTCAAAATCTTTTGGTAAACACCTGGGTTTGCTTGCCTTAAATACATTGAACCAGAGCAGAGCTCCCATATCTCACCTCTCATCCTATTAGGGACTCCTATCCTGATCAATTTCTGAAATTCATGGTTCTTGACTATAGCTAAGTTTTCTCCATTTTCCTTGAAGTAATTAAACCATAACATCAATCTTGCTTTCTCCTTTGCAACAGTAGGGTTTCCTGGGAATTTAAATTGTTGCCCCAGTCCAGCACTAGGTGCTGCGATATCTTTGGCATTGAGAAGATTTTTTCTCAGCAGAAACTCGGAATAGCAACTGGATAGGAAATCTGGCAACTGCTTAGCATTAGGAATATTTTCTTTCAATTTCTTCTTCAAGTGGTCACAGAACTGCTCAGACCTGTATCTTAGCCCTATGAACTGGATGAGTATTTGTGTGCCTGAGTACAATGTAACGATCAGAGAAAAGGCATAAGCAGTAGAAGGAGCTCTTTCAACACGTTTAACAGTCGATAGATTGACTATCATCACACATGAAGCGTGATCAAACGCATCTCTAAACACCAGATAGTGGGGTGTCAAGAAGAACTTTCCGGAGAATACGTAGGCCATTGCCTGTTCACCTTTTCTGCCCTTATCCCTGAGAGTTTTGGCATGTCCAAATGCACTGATAAATGATACATCGGCACTTGTATCGTCAATAATATGCTCTTCAGCCGGAAGCTTATACTCGGCTCTGAATTGCTCATCTCTTGTCATCGAAGGGGTAAAGCTCTCTGCCAACTTATCCAAAAATGGAGCCTTCTGGCGAATACTTTCTAAAAAGGACATCCTATCGCAATTTAAATGAAGCTGATATACCAACTAGCACTCAATGGGTCTATATCTTGCTTTTATTGTTGCACCTTTGATAATGACCTTAGTTTGGTGAGAGATGGAAAAGGCTGAGATATCGCTCTCGCGCTAATTCAATAAGCATAAATAATAGAATTAAAAGATACCTCATAATAATTAAGCTAGGATTTCTACCGATTTGGCATAGAATGGTGTAAAAATTGTAAATTGATTTTATGCTATATATTCACAAGAGTTATACCTATACAACAGTTGTTGATGGCCGATCGCGGTTCAATGACATAGTGTGATAATAAAAGTTTCAGCGATCACATCTAAGTCCGACCTGTCTCTGGGAAAAAAGGCTGAACATCTTCGTCAGCATCATCCGATGGCGAATTAACGCTGAAGTTGGACGACATGAACGAATATTGAGATTTTTTCCGGTGAATCGAACTAGTTGTGGATTGTAAGCCATTTGAATCTGATTTCAATAGATGCGATATATCCATAGAAGCCTTTAATCGATTTTCCTTCTTATGGGGGACCAGTTTGTTACCAATAATTTGGCCCAAATGCTGAACCACAACCTTAGTGATATCTTTCTTCAAAGCCGCAAGAAACTCATCTCTTGACCACAATTTTTGATGGTATTCGAGATTCGGTACTTTAACAACCAAATTGTTCACGTCAGTCAGAACATG
Source organism: Torulaspora delbrueckii (assembly GCF_000243375.1). NCBI lineage: Eukaryota > Fungi > Ascomycota > Saccharomycetes > Saccharomycetales > Saccharomycetaceae > Torulaspora > Torulaspora delbrueckii. The sequence goes on along the minus strand of NC_016506.1, from coordinate 606,775 downwards.
ATGGGCGCCCTTATAGCAGACGGACATTGTTGTCTTTTTGATCAACACATTTCTAAGGTTGAAGTATGTGCTAGATCTCTTGACCATCTCATTGATATTTTGATCCGGCTGGCTGAGAATGGTGGTTGTTAGCTTAGGTGTTCTCTTCTTTCGGGCTGTTGAGCTGAGCACCGATAAAGTACTTTTTGTGTCGAAAATGGTATCCAAGTCAGAGCTCGACTTTGCAGATCCGATACTGCTCTCGGAAGACCTTCTACTCATATCGGCGGAACTCAATGCTATTCCAATTGATGGCTGCCTGGCAGGGATAGTTGATACCTGATTAGCTAAACTTTTGATCTTTCCGTTTTTGGGTAACAAATAGCTCATAATTTTGTCTGATGTCAAATGATCCATCTTAAACAAGATAGGCTGCAGACTCACAATCATCTCTGTTAACTCCGGAATGCCCCCAACTGGAGGTCCCAACTTCCAAAACAATTCAATCATAGGAGCCTCTGTACTATACTGGACGTGCTTCTCATCCGGCGATAGTAGCTCTAAATAAACTGGTGACTCTTGTTGGTTGAAACATTGCAACGAAGATATGGTCACAACGTTGCTATTTGATCCATCAAAAGTTTGAGATCGAATGAAGCTTGAAGGGCCAAGCCCGATAGTGATAAAGGGATTCCTTACATCATCATAAAGTTCCCATATAAGTTCACCTGTACCAACCTGCCAGTTAAGTCTCTTCTGTGTAGACCTGCTACCACTCACAATACGATCGTAATTTTTCTTTATTGCGTTCATTAAAATGGATAATTCAAGCATAGTCGCTTGAATCTCAAAAGTTAGTTCTTGCTCTGTTTTACGGAAAAGCAGATTGTCATGCACTTTTAAGAATTCCCGAGTATAGTATTGTTCCTTGACTTTACGTTGTAGTCTCGTAACAACACTAACATCGAGCCTTTCTAGGTTATTCCTCACTTCGTCCGCTAACAAGACTTTCGCTAATTTCTCTACCTTTTCATCTAAAGAGGTACCGAATGTCAGCAGGTCGCGAGTAATATTGTAAAATGAACAATATTGCTTGGATGTAGAGGTGAGAATGAGCCCAGGAAACCCAATCCGGAATTTTGCGTCATGGGAGAAGCCCGCCGTATCCATGTCACTAAAAAACAATGGATTTGGCGCTGTATATGTGAGAAACATTGATCTTCTTCTTAAAAAGACGTCGTCCTCCAGGAGTGAACCGTCATAGCACATTTCCATTGGAAGCCAAGGAGGCCATAGTTCGCTACCTTCTTCCATTCCATAGCCATTTCTGTGGAAACCGTTACCTCTACTGGACATTATATTGTCCTTATACAGTGCAAAGAGTTGTACGTCCTTCGACACAGCGCAATATCTGCTCTCGACAACTGTATCAACATCCATGGGTACTCGCTTCCCTGATTTGCTGATTATCTGTAGAATGTCAATAATACCGACCTCTATGTCTCTAGCTGCCAAGATAACAGCGGTATCGGGCTCAACGTCTGAAACGAATTGCAGCTGTGGTGAGATCAGACGGAACAGGCAGCTGTCGAAAAAGTCAAAGTCATCGCTTGGCACTTCTCTTATCAAGGTTTCGAACCGCTCGGTGAATTCGGCAACGGAGATGGCGTCACCTTTCAAGGACTCATGATCACCCACTTGCGTTTGAACGTCTGAAAACGTTGAGCTTAACAGATCCTTCAATATGGTGACCGACTTGTAAGTCAGAAAGAAGTGCATCGATTTTCTTTCAAATGCATTAGAAGCGTACTCGAAAAGGTGATGCCTCAATGTCTTGTTAATCTTGAGCTGACTATTATGCACGATAAACCTATTATCGTAGCTGGATTCGTCTTTCAGAGTTGATGCTTGACGCATAGATCTAAAGGATTGAATCGTGTTGGTCCGCAAAAGAGCAGAGTCTGTGTCATGGATGTCAGCCTCAGTTAGGTCAAGATCACTGTTTGAGATGGAGCTTTCACAATCATCAAATGAGTAGATACTCGGAACTCTTTCGGACAGTTTCAGGTCATTCAATATAAGATGGACAATGTGGAGCCGATGCTTCAATTTATGAAGTAGGTTATCGAATTCGGGGACTCTTTTAACCGCTTCTTCGTCCCTGAATGACCCATCAGTAAGCTTTGACTTCTCTAGAGTTTCAGTTAGTTCCTTAATGTCTTTTTCGATTTCAACTGCTCTGTGCTTTGCAAGTCTTTCCTGAGTTCGCTCAGGATGGTTTTTCCCTATCATACAATTATGGGATGCTTCGTCGCCAAATGGATAAGGCACGCTGTATCCGTCGTCATTGATCTTTCTGAAGTAGGATATCCGAGGGGAGTATAACAACGGGAGTGCCTCAAGTTTTAGCAGAACTGACGACTTCAAAGACACTTGATCTAGGTCGACATAGTCTTCAAAATCATACCACTCAGATTCTTTCATCTGCTTCATACCAGCAGACGAGATGGGTATGACATTATTACTATGGTGGATTCCAAAGCGCGATACTACCATTTCTTCAACATGGGATTGAATAAAAGTCGTCGTGAGGATTCTTATGTCGGCTTCCGCGCAGTCAATCTCACCTGACGACATCTTAAATTTCCAGACAGGTTTCGACCTCTTCAACTTCTCATCGGTATGTGTGAGTTTCACTCTTTTCTGATGAAGATCGATTCTTAGGGAGTGTAACTTACCTTTCAACCCAGTAAAAGATACGTTAGCACTATCGCCAAAATCCGTATAGTTTCTGTAAACATGTGTAAAAGTTAATGGCTCAAGATGGAGCTGATATTTGATGGTGAAGAGTGACCTTCCAAATTTGCTTGCGTTCTGCACAAGATCAGTAAACAAGGGGCCTTGTCTGATGGGACCTGAAGTATATGTGTGAAATAAATTCCACCATTTCAAAAAGTGGTGAACAGTGTACGGTGCCAGATGCAGGCTATTATTAGATTTCTTTCCCGACGAGTAAACACCAATGGACATGTGAATAAAGTCACTCCGGAAGCCTCTATAGGAGTCATAATTTTCGATACCAGAGACAAAGCTAGGATGGACAAGCTCAATATCGTAATGCGGCCGAGAAGGAGCAGATCTCTCTTCTTCGCCGGCCTTATGAAGATCGCCCTGTTCAAATAAAAGCCCCAGTTTCCAAATGACATGACCTTCCAGTTTCATCAGAATTTTATCGAATTTATTACTTGCGGTGAAGTCACGAACAGCCAGCTGAAACTTTTCAGATTCGATTTTGAGAAACTCTTTAGGATCCTCGGTTCCATGTATGCGGATGACGGTCCCCCCCAGCCAGCAAAACGATAGACCAGCTCCATCATCGGCGATTTTATAAGGATTGTCTGAGCCTTTGATGTTCAAATGAAATTCGCTAGTCTTTGAGATCTCATAAGTCCATGCACCATGAACCAGATATCTAAACTTGTCCCAAAAACCAAGCTTTGGAGAGGGATCGTCCTGTGGTCTTGTTAAATAGTCAAACCAAAGCATAAGGGAGGAATACCCAGGCTGCAGGGACTTACCCCAAGTGATTGAAGCTGGGATAGATGAGCTCACAGATGTGTTTATCCTAAAATACGTTTTGACAGAATTGAGCGTACGGATAATGTGCGATCCATAGATTGAATTCATTCCGCTATACCGTTCTGTCGAAGCAGAGGGAACAAACGGAACGTAAATACTTCTTAGCGAGCATTTGTCAGGCATCTTCTCAGCAAAGACAACATCACCGGTGGTATGGGTATCGGGGAAAGATATTGCTGGCAATGGGTAATCACGCAATCTGAGTTCCCATAAACTGGTCTTAATATCGATTCCTAATAAAATGAGTAAAGTATAAGTTCTTTCCATTGGGACACCTTTACCGTACTTACGAATAAAGCTGGGAACATTACTAGACGGGAAGGATGGTGCGCCAATTTTCAAGTTCAATTTATTGATGACCAGCTTCGCCACTGAACTAGTTTCCTGAGCCGAATAGAAGTAAAAATCTTTACCCAATTCGTCACGCTTGAAGATATGGTAGGGCATGCCTTGGAATGTTAACTTGGCCTTCCGATATCTAGCTATCCAGGACGTCGAGAAATTTTTTAAAAGTTCTTGCTTGGCTTTGTACTCCGAAATAGGGCCAATCTGAATAGCATTGGGAGAAGCAGATCTCCTCGAAATATGGAACGGGGAGGTGGGGTTATCATTAGATCCCCGAGGCTGGAGTTTCTGCTCCTCAAACTCTTGTAGTTTCTGTAACCTTTCTCTTTGCTCAAGGACCCCAATTTTTAGTATCAAACCTAGCTCTTGCTCGAAAGGATCTTCCTCCACATTTACCAACAGTTTGTCTACAGAGAGGTCGATGTTAGGAGGCAGTTTGGGATGTTGCTCAGAGGGATATAGTCTTTGGAACTCTCGAAGATCAGAGAACGCAAGCTTAATTTGTTTGAAGGATTTGAACATTGTGATCAGATTATCCACCACCATATAGAATCTGAAATGATACTCTGTGTGAAGGCGTATTGATGAGGCATTAATTTTAATGTTCTTGGTCTTCAGAGCTTCTTGTAAATCTACTTCGAACCGCTTGATTTTTATTAACGACACTTGTACCGGTACTTGCTTCACATAAATCGATTGAACAAATGCTGATATCGAGGCAGCTTGCAGAAGCCTCTCATTGTCAGTATATCGAATATCAGAAAATGATAGTAATATCGGAGTATCTTGCGGAAGCTTGATCTCCAAGATCAACTTTTGAAGAGTCACATTCAGTTTGGGCGTTGTACGTTGAGAGTGGCATACATCTTTAGTGGCTCTCTCATGCTCAAACGATGAATATTTGCGATAAACACTTTTGGAGAAAAAGAGGAGCCAAATTAAATTAACATCAATTTTGAAGCGAACACTAGGAAGTTGTAAATGCACCTCGCCATTTATTGTAGATTTCATTTGAAGGTTTTGTAGAGTTACCAGCGTTTCGGTCACGGTCTGACCCGACTCGAAATCCATAATCCGAATCATGTCAGCAGTCGAGACCTTTAATGACCTCTCGCGTCGGTTAGCTGTGATGAAAGATTCATGTAGTACCAAAATCATACCTCGCCCAACATTCGTCAAATTGACTCCTGTCGCAGCAAACGGATCCAAAGACTCGGGGAGGTACCCTGCAACAAGCATAGAGCACGATAGATCTTTCATTCTAAGGTTCAACGTCCATTCGACTCCCTTATATACGGTTTCCTTTTCTACTGTACGCGACAAAACATTGCTCGTTGCATGTGCAACTTCATTCTCGAGGAAAGCGCTTAAGATACTATCCAGCGCCGAATGCAACAGTCGCAAAACAGCAAGGTTATCAAATGTCAAAGTGCAATGCCTTAATGTACTATGCACAATTAATTTGGGCGCTGATATATCGTCAAGTGAAGTGTCACATCTTTCGAAACCGAAGATAGGAACTGTAGTCATGGAACCATCATGTGAGTTTGGCAACTTTAGAAAAACCAAGCTTGTTCCAACAACCTTGAGGTAATTTGATAACTGCTCACTGAAGGGATCCCTTTCGATAAATGAAAGCTCTGGCCGTACTGATACCTCACTGTAGGCTGACACTGACGGCCAATTGGCAGTCTTGTTCTTATGATACAGGAATGAGTGGAGGTTGTAAACCTTGAATGTCAGGTTCTCCTCATCGGTGAGTTTCAATGTAGCACTGAAGTTGGACATAATAATTTGAAAGATGAAGCTAGGCAATAATTGGAGGCCACTTAGCAGGAAATTAGAAATTTTGTCTACCCCAGCTTCGTCATCATCGGAACGACTGGAATACACTACTTTCCTGTATTTTTTGAGTAAATGAAGGCCGCTGATTACCTGATCAATCGATGCCACAATAGAAGGATTTATTATATTGACAATGTGGGAAATTTTGGCTTTCGCTATTGGGATTCCCTCTAATAGAAATGAAATCACATCAGTGGTGATAATGTGATTGATTAGGGGGATTCTTATCGCTGAGATCTCGTTGACATCGACCACAACTGAGTTTGCCGAAAAGGTTATTTCATGATCCTTGAGCATGAGCTTATTCGATGGGAAAAATTCCAAGTTGACGCCGTAACTAAAAATGTTCACGCATTCCAAACGGATCTGAGCGCTAGACATTTTGACGTGAACGAAATGGTTGAATGATAGTATAAGATTTTCCACTTTAAAATCAAGAATCTTTAGAGCTATTAATGGGGCCTTGTATTTGACGAAGAGGCGGTGCATCTTATCTTCCAAGTGTCCTATGAGCTCATCGTAATTGGGTGACTTTTTAAGGACATTTGATTCGGTATTCTGTTGTTTACGTGTCAGGTTGGATAGGTGTAAGTGCAGCCCACTGACCCGCAGAAATGATGACCACTCGCGAAACGAAATCCTTACTTTGCTAGTCTTCAACTCTTGTTTTCGCGAGACTTGGCATTTTAATTGATAGCCGATATGATGAATAGAATCACCGTCTGTGATGTTTGTGATTGCATGCAGGAATATTTCGGCTCTCACCTTTTCAGCTGAGAGTTTTGTGATAGCTACGGACCCCAAGTCCATCTTAATAATTGAGCCATCTGGCGAGGATATCAACAAGTTTTGAACGTAACAGTATAGTGGAAAGATGCAATCCAGGATCCATAAAATACGCTTGTTCAGCAAAAAACTCAGTTGATCAGACTCAAATAACTCATCTGCAACTGGCGTCATATTCTTTGAATTATCAGTTTTTTGCGGCGAGTTGTTCATCAAAACCACTTCCACATTACTGAAGGTTATAATTCCTTTCTTACCAAATTTGATGGAGATTTTGCCTATCTTCACTCTTAGGGATGCTGTCGATACCATAACATTTCTAATGGAGGGTCCGAAAAATCCAAAAGAGAACCTCTTAATGGGGCAGTCTGTTCGTTCGAGAATCGTTGATATTACGAAACTGAGAAGCCATTGAGCTAGAAGTACACCGAAGAACAACAGTATCACACCTTGTAGCACATCCCTCAATATATAGAATGATTGCGGTATCATGTATGCTTTTCGAATGCAAAGCGTTATACGCTCGTTAACAGTACTTGAGTTTTGTAACTCTCTTCAAAGAGAGGAAACTATACTAAATTGTTCCAACTTTGTGTGGAGAAGCTAATACCCTTTTCGGTTTATTACTTGGCAATGAACAACCTGATTTTTCACAAACTACCTATCGGTGTAACGTTCAAATGTTTTTGAAAGCCAATTTAAACTACAGCCGCTTCAGGCCGTTCATGACAGTCTTGTTGTACCTGATCCTTTACTCAAATCTGGCAATTGGATCGAAAAAGGCGCGCCTTCAGTTCGGCTCAAAACTTTTTTCAAAGCGATGAGCTTTGAGATGAACCAAATTGACTCAATAGGCTGTAATCAAAGCTTCTCACGTATTAGCAGAGATTATTCTATAAGTCCTTCTAGTTTGTTGCAAGTTTCGTGCCTTTCTTTGTTTATTTGTAATGAACGATTGAGCTGAAATGTCCTAAAATCTAATTCCCTGCTGTGATGCTTGTAGCAGTATTTGTTCCATGAGTCGTGTCATTGAGTCATAGTCATGAACAGGGTATGCACATTGGTAGATTATGTGTAGCGTCATGAGATAATGTGTCTTGAACAAATCCGTAAAACTACCTAAGTCGATCCCATCAAGCCATCCGTGAGCCAGTGGATAGAAGAAAAGTCTCGAGTATTTTCTGAACTTGTTTGCATTGAGTTGCTCTTGGCCATCTGTCAGTAACTTTTTTGATTTCCATACAATGCGTTCTGTTGGTAATTCTTCGATAGAACTTAGTTGAGCTGAAGTTGAATGCGACTCTGTCTGCTTGTCCCAAGGTAACCGAGAAGTAGGAAAATTGTTTTGCGGCTTCACAATAGATTCATCGGCATAACCCCGCAACTCTCTTGCTGATAGACCAAGACTTGATAGTAACGACATTCTTTGTTGCAAAGATAGCTCGGAGGTAAAAAGAATCTTGTGAAGATCGGTCACCGTCTCAGGTGTTACCACGACTATACTACATAAGGCATTGATACGCCATTGTTCAAAATCTTTTTCCTCAAGATCATTGTTCAAGGACGATATGCTAACCAATAATTCAGAACTGTAGTATGAGACTTCGATAGGAAAGTCTTTCTTCTGTCGCACGAGCTTCACTGTCAGCTTTAAGAGGGGCAACGGTCTTATCTTCTTGTTGGAATCCAATCTTGCATATTTGGCCACTAGATCCTTCAAGAACACGATATCTCTCTCATTTTCATTCTCCTCGTCGTCCTCATCGTCACTATCTTCCATGAGGGACAACTTCCTTACTTCGGTTTGTAATACTGTCGAAGACTTGATATCTTGGAATTGATCTCTCAAAGAGTTGAAGTCTATCTTGAAATCATTTTGAGGAAACTCGAACTCTGGAATAGAAATAATGAAATCACTTTCATACTTCAACCCACCATCGGTGACCACTTTTGCGATATACATTGTGCGTTCTCTCAGAAGATTATCCTTATGCATTAGTCTGGCCGTGACTCCATCCAACAGGTTTTTATCACCGCCGATATTAGCTTTCAAAGATGGATCATTGGCATACTTCAGGCTGACTACAAGGAGCTGACAAATCCTCTCATCTAGGGCATCATCAGGCTGCCCAAATCTCTGCAGCAGATGGCTCACCAATTCGTTTTGAGAGCTTGTTAGCAACAACCTTATAATGCAACTTTGTAAAATCAGTGATTTTAACGTCAGAATGTAAGACAGATCGATGTCGCAGTCTAGTGGTAACTGCCTCAACACGTTGATCACTGAATTGGTATTTGATTCATTTATATGAAGGTCCAAATGAGGGATAATAAAGTTCTTTATCAGCCTCTGTTGATCTAATGACGAAGCCGTGTTCACAGTAGTGATCATCGATTGGAAATAGCTTTCCCTGGTATAGAAGAAACCGTTTAATAAGATGTCTTCTGCAAGGGTAGGATGCAATATAAAACTGGCTGTTAAAAGCTCACCATATACAGCGTCTAATGGTTCAGCCCTTTCCAACACATACTTCCATTGTTCCCGCAGGCACTCCAAGTAATCTACAATATCTATTGTAGACGATAGGACATTGAATAATTTACTACCGAACATGAGAGCCTTGAGATTGTTACGTTGTACTTTTGTGTCTGTTGACTGGCTCATGTAGTTGCGAAGACAATCGCACCTATTCTTCATGGTATCAATTATAACCTGCTGATAAATCTTCCTTTCTACCTGTTTTATTGGGATTGAAGACGTGAAGGAAGCCAGTTGTGCCATAAAATTGTAATTATCTGAGATCAGTATTAAAAGTAAGTTCTTGCTTTCTCGTCTCAGCGATGGGTATACTGGAATAACCGTCTTTAGTATCGTCAATATTTCAATCAAAGTGAGAGCCACATTGCGTTCCTTGAGTCCATTTAAAACTTCTTGTATAACAGAGGCAGTCACATTGCCCTCTAGCAAGCTAACACCAGACATACTGATCTCAACAGACTGTAAAGACTTCTGTTTTGACGGTTGTATTGGAAGCCCATCAATCGAATTTATCAAGCGCTCCGTATCAGCCATACCTTGGAGATAAAAACAACAGAGAATAAAATAATGTGCCACGTTGAGGCTATAGGGCCAGTAAAACAGATCCTTACCCTTGTACAGATTATTGGAGACTTCAAGCAAGGGTTCACTGCCTTAAAAGACAAATTCTTGCTATATCTATGTATATCTGGCCAGAGAGAAAGTGTCATGAAGAAGGAGCAATCAAGAAATCTTCAAGATCAAGTAAAACAAGCTTTAGGGCACCTATGGTTTCCTCGATACAGCTTTATAAATTATGCTAACCACTTTACCTAAAAGTACGACACACGACATAATTACAATAAAATCGAAAAGAGTGGCAAGATAGTAGATCAAAGAAAGGAACTGAACTCAGAAACTGTCTTTAAAGCTCTAATCAATTAACTCTAATAGCTTCAAGCTTTAGATCTTTATTTTACATAATTAAGACTGTCCGAATTCTGTGACAGTCTTACGCTCAGATCGGACACGCGAAAGTAACAAAGTTATAAACAGAGGTCCAACAAAGACCAATACAACAGAGTCAAGCCATCTGTCAATCTTCAGAGCCCTTTTTGAACGTTCTTAGCCATACTATAAGGTGGTTGGAAGCTGGCTTTGTAAGTGGCCTGCAATTGGAGTCCCCAAAGTGGTCATTTTACAACATGTCGAAGCCCGAAGAGCCCTTGAATGAGGTGAGTTTGAATACACCAGCGAGAAAACAGGCTCTGGATCCCCTCAATACCATTTCAGGACTTTCATTCGCTAAGTCTGGGAGTGAAAATGCGTATCGGTTTGAACCTAGGAGGACTCACGTATCGAGTAAATACATAAGTCATCACTATGAGTTCATCTCTCAGGCGTTGAAACAGAAAAGCTCTATTAAGAATCAGATTGATCTTATACATCAGTCTTTGAGTGAGCTGTACAGGATATTCATTCGCGTGCATTCGTGGGATAATTTACGATTATTAGTGAAGCGGCACTTAATGGTTATTGTGGGTCTGTTGAATGAAGGTGACATCGCAGCTGCTATCAAAGAGATACTACATCTTTATAATGAAACGACTTATCACAAAGTGCGCGATCTTCATGGAATTTTATTGGCCGATTGTACTTCATGTAACGATCATTACCTTTCGAACCTCAAGCTGTTAGCCCTGCAAGCTATTCTGAAAAATAAAGCATCCCAGGAATATCAAAGTTCGATTGTTAAATTTTTTGCATTAGACCATCGTTATCTCCTGAAAATGTGCAAGTTGAAGATTCACATGGTTGTACAGTTGTTGCTCAATTTCTTTACAGTACTACCGCATTTCAAAGTCCTTTTTGGTTTGAAGTTTTTACAATACCTCAAACAGTTTAGTCTTCAGTTCGAAACCTACATCGTAAACATGGACCCTTCATTGTTTCGAAAACAGTTAAAATTACGTTCATCCGAAATGGTCCCTGAATGTGAGTTTTATCTACGATGTTACTACGATCAATATTCGATCCATGACACATCGCCAGAAAAGATTATGCATAATGAGTTGGCCAAGGAAAAAGAGACCGAGAACTTCTCTTTGAAAATTTTGATTGACGAGAATAAGACGAAATCAGATCTGACCTTTTTGCTGAAATACAAGATGCATCGGGTCCTCGATATCGTTACAGAAAGTTTTAATGCAACAGAAAGTATACCGTTCGCGGGACACCTGGTATTACTGACAAACACTTGGGAAGTCATAAGATTTGGTGGGCTGCAGGAAAGCAATAACAAAAAGGCATTTTTCGACAGGACATTACTTTTCCTGAATTCCAAAATGAGTTTGGTGGAACATAATGAGACTTCTTTCAATGAAATTTTGAACATAATGGCAGAATACTGTATCGACAGCAATCAGCTGAAGAGATTGTCAAATGTCGTAAACGTACTTTTCAATTGCTTTGTTGTTTCAAAAAAATTGGACTTTCTGAAGCTGGCTGCCAAATTCGAAGGTGAAAGTTACTTGAAAAACGACAGCAAGTCTTCGCGACCATTAGTTGAGAAATTCGAGAAGTTTTTATCGCGAGTAAGCGATCCTCGAGACAAATTGCACATATTTGGATATTTGTTCAACTTTCAAATGGCAGGCGACGAAAGTTTAGGAACAATTCAAACGTTTTGTCAGAATGTTTACATTCGTTGCTTTCCGAAATTGAGACTCACAAAGTTTGCTGATTTTGATTTCTGCTCAGAAGTCATGATGGCCTTTCTTTATGGCAGCTCTCCCCTCAAGGGAACACCCCCAGCAAATTGGTCACCTATAACGCGGATGCTATTTTCATGCTTGTCGGGTACATTCCATCTTAACACAATAGAGATAAATCCTGAGCCAAATAAATGGCATTCTCTCTACAAGTACGAAGTTCTCATCAAGGCGGCATACTGTTTTAACATTGAGATGAGTAAGCACAGTACATTGAATCTTGCCTCAATAGTGAAAAGCTATGTGAATAAGTGGATAAACAGCAAGTCAGACTGGAGGGAAAAAGCTACCACCTTTGAAATGGACTTTCTAAACATACTATTGGAATACCTTGCTTTTAACAATTTTGACAAACTAATTGTTGAGTTAATTCAATGTCTCCGATCCAAGAAGGTCATATATGAACGCATATTGGATGATTTAAAGGTTTACTTATTATCAGCATACATCAACCTTCAGATGGTTGACAACATTACTGCCTTCAAAGACGAATTCAACTGTACAGCATTTGATTTCAAATCGACCAAACTTGAGCCGCTGTTGCAATATTTAGAGACAAAATTGCTAATCGTTGCCTGGGATAGGGACTATGAGGTGTTTGAGACACTATTCGTACAGGAGTTGCCCAAGATCGGAGAAGAAGTACTTGATATCGATAACAACTCAAAAAAACTTTATCTCAGTACATTAAAGTCATACTTTTTAACTATCAACCTATTGGTCGCAGCTTCCACACTACAGCTTTCAAGAAACAATGTACTGGCTGCAGTCATCGAAAGTAAGAAGGCTTTAAAGCTATCTACTTCTCTTATTAAGAGATCAAACAAACTTTCGGAAAGATCAAGATTGAAAGTCGTTCATTCCTTGACATCTTCTTACCTAAAATTACTGTCACTTTACATTCACATAGGAGTTGCCCGAGACTGTGATTTTTACGCCAGTGAGCTATCAAGTGTAATCTGTGAACTGAATGAACCTTCGGTGGTGTTCAAGTGCTTGCAGTTTTTGCATCAGTACTATCAGCTTACCGGGCAAGCAGAACTTGCGGCCACTGCTTTAAAAAAGAGTAATGATACCTTTGAATACATCGACGGAGAGTTTAATGTTTTAGCATTGTCATCATTCTTCTTCATTAACGGCGAATACGAGAAGCTTTTCGATGGTTTGAAGCTATTCTTTATGAAAGATATCAAGAAAACATCTCTCCCAGACTATTGGCGTTTAAAAATGGGACACGTCGTCCAAAATTTTCCCGAGCATTACAAATACAAAACTTTGAATGATATAAACAAGATGAATGACACGTACCAACGCGTAATGAATCAACTAGAAAATGATCCATTTTTCAGAAGTGTCTTTGATTCAATGGTGATCATTCCTTCATGTCATCCACCAAACGAGCTCTTGCCTAAACTAAATCCACCTCACGCACAAAAGGAAGGTCTCGCTTCAGCTTTGACAGTATTACCAAGATCATCTAACATGACACCTAAAGACAAGCACATCAGACAAAAGTTCGACAGAGCTGCAGCAATTAACCAATTAAAACTACTCAAGGATTCTGCTGAGCACCTTGACCTATCCTCACTGAAGAATCATGAGTTGTCTAGAGTCGCTTCATTTTACTCCTTAGCATTATCTCTACTCTCAAATTTGAGCATTGGAGGTTCATTCGTTGAGAGTCTTGTGGATGAATTTGCGCTTTCTGAATTAGCCAAATGCATGCCCCTCCATTATGACAAGATACTGACAACAGTTGGTAGCGATATTTACGACAATTTTGGTCTTTTACCAATCACTTCATTTACTGATCCTGTCAAGCTAAAAAGAGAAAAATCTTTGGAGGACCAAAAAAAATTACGTGCAAGCTCTGTTCCTTTCAGCGTTATATCCATAGACTTTTGCCCGGTTACGAAGAATCTGCTGCTCTCCAAAATCGAAACCTGTCATGATCGCAACGTTCATATACGTATGCCTTTGAACCGTACTCACACTCGCGACCTGGACTGTATGACTTTAACGTTTGATGACGCCCGAAGGGAGTTATTCAACATCATCGAAAAGAGTAATGCAAGCACATCAGTCGAAGTTACAAGTTCAATTACCACAAAGGACGAGAGAAAGAAATGGTGGCAGACTAGGTATGAATTGGATCATAGACTGCAAGAGTTGCTGAACAACATCGAAGTCTGTTGGTTCAATGGGATGAAGGGATTGTTTGGCCCCGAGATCATTGAAGCTGACATTCTTCAAGATTTCAGGATGAAGGTAGATGACGTTCTGCACCAAAATTTGCCTAGTAGGAGGCAAAATGGTAGCCCTGATATGTTCCTGCAGGTTGATGATTGGATCATAGAATTGATAATGAAGTTGAATCCCCAGCATGATGATTTTGTTTTGATGATGGAAGATTTGATTTACGTCATACTGGATGTTCTTTTGTACCATGGCGAAGAAAATGCATATGACGAAATAGATGTCGGAGTTATACACATTCAGTTGGAGGAAATAGTGAAAGAATTTAGACCGCGATTGTTATCGGCGCAAAAGATATCTCATACTTTTTTGGTAGTAAGCAGTGACTGTCATATGTTTCCCTGGGAGAGCTTGTCCTTCTTGAAAGATATTTCAGTGACAAGGGTTCCTTCGTTCAGTATCTTGAATGATCTGATCGCGAAGAGCAATAATAAGGTTTCGCCTGAAATCTCGCTCAGGGAAAACATAGCTATGATCTTGAATCCTCATGGTGATCTAAGGAAAACCGAATCAAGGTTCTCAGATCTTTTCAAAGAGATCGCTAAAAAAAGACCGGACTCAAGTTTGTTAATAAATCAAAAGCCAGATGAGCAAACGTTTCTGAAAATGGTAAGTTCCTCAAACCTTTTCATATATCTAGGTCATGGAGGTGGAGAGCAATACGCTCGTACCAGGGAAATTAAAAAGTTCGACCACATTGCCCCGTCTTTTTTACTAGGATGCTCTTCTGCATCAATGGGATTATATGGAAAATTAGAACCCACAGGTACTGTTTATTCTTATCTGCTAGGCGGCTGTTGCTCAGTTTTAGGTAATCTTTGGGACGTAACAGACAAAGATATCGATAAATTTAGTGAAAGGGTGTTTGATGAAATAGGACTCGGTTGCGGGTCATCCGATGGCTCCCAAGAAGGGAGTTGGATTTCGAAAGCGGTTTCACGTTCCAGGGATGTATGTCATCTCAAGTACTTAAATGGTGCCGCACCGGTTGTGTACGGTCTTCCAATGAGGTTCAAATAGATAAAATTTAAAGCATGTAGATAGAACTACAATAATTAACGTGATGATGAAAAGCACGCCAGTAAACGGTAAAGCAGCTTGACTATCTTCTCGTCACGGGGGAGTTCCAATACGAGACCTAGATCATGGTTACTTTTGAACTCCACGATTTGACGAAGTGGAGACGCGCAACCAAGACAGCCTAAATTGAGCTTTAAGATTTCCAAGGCGCCCATGCTGAGAAGCTCGATCGAATTAGTATTTCCCTCATCATAGGCAACAACTATACTCCAGTTTCGTAACACTGTCTCATAGTTCTTCACTTTGTTCAGCTCACTTTCTAGATACTCTTGCGTTTCTTTAGAATACTCTTCCAAGAAGTTATCTCTATCAATGAAAACATCTGAAACTTTGAAATATCTCATACCTGACAACAGTGCTGGTATTGGGATCCAGCTAGGAGATAGTTTCGCATTTTTTTTTATTATTTTGCCTGAATTCAGCAAATAAGAACTCTTATTTCCTTTCTGATGCAGAGCAGTGGGTACAAGCTTCAAACTGTGCTTAGCCCCCTGTACATCTGGTAGTTTTTGAAGTTTCAGCTGTATCAGTAAATCTTTTGGAACCCTCTGTCGTGTTAATCTTTCGCATCTCATGGGTGAGGCAAGCATTGAGGCAAACACATTATTCTCCAGTTTGAAATCCTGGAGACCTTCATCAAGCATTGTTTTATCATCCTCAAAATACAACTTTCGTCTCTTATCAGACCATCTTTCGAAATTCGTCACCAATGGGCTCAATGGTATACTTTCGATCGGCGTGGGCTCGACAGCTAATATGCCCTGTCTCTTCTTAATAAGCAGTTCCTTGACCAATTTTCTCGAGCAATTCATTTAGTAACTTCTAATGCTTGCAGATGAGCGTCCCATCTCTAATCATCCAAATCGTCTAGCTCGTTTATCGATAGGCTATTCGTCGGGGGCCTTCTGTTTTTGAAATATTCAAGAATAGTTTAAGTTCATATTGGGGCTAAAGTAAGACTTCAAAGGCCATGATACTGGGACTAGTTCGTTATCAATCTACAATCAGCAAGCATCTTATTACACAGGAGAAATTCAAGCAATGTATGGGAAAGATAGCTAACCAGGCCATGATTCTATCGGCTGCCAGCGAGAAGACGATACCCCACAAGGACTTTCGAGGGCTTACACTATCTTCAGTCACCTCTCTATCGCTAAAACCTCAGCCAATGATCCAGTTCAATCTTCAATTGCCCTCTTTTACGTCAGAAGCACTACATGAAACTAGATTCTTCGCCGTGCATCTTTTAAAACCTAATTTGACATCAATTAAACTGGCTAGGAATTTCAGCAAAGGAGCAATTAGAAATGAAAAGGATGCTACATTTTCACCTACGAGGCCATTTGAAGATCTGATCGAAAAAGTTCACTACGATACGTACAAGATTCAAGGAACAGATCTTATAATTCCACTATTGAAAAATTCTGAAAGGGTCTTAATCTGTGAGAAGAAAAATGTCTTTCAGGTCGGAGACCATGAAATCTGGGTGGGTCAGGTTGAGGATATTGTAGCGAATGAAGAGAACACTACTGGTGGCTTGCTTTACTGCAACAGGAACTTTCACCTCTTAGGGAATAAGATCACACAATAAAAGGCTATTAGACATGGTAGAGGAATGATTGAGGAATGATTATCGGAACGTCATTAATTTTATTCACCGGCTATTTTACGGCTTATGTAAATATGATACGATTTAACAGGATAGCATCGTCCTAGTGAGTAATCTAAAATACCAGGAGATTGGTCAGCACGTACGCAACACACTGCAGTCAAGAATAGATCGACTGGTTTAATTTGATAGATTGTGATTTATTCTCTGAATCACCATCATCCTCTTGTATGCCACCGCTCATGAACTGATCTGTTATATGGCTACCCCCTGGATTTGATCCCTTCTTAGAGAACATCAAACTGTTCAATGAGCTGAAAGACACATTCTTCTTGTGTTTTCTGATGGGATGGGTTCTTGAGTTATTGGCATTAAGACTGCTGGCACTGTTGTTGCTTCTCATGTAGAGAGATGGAGAGCCTGAGTTCAATGTAGAGTCGCTCTTGGCAGACTGCAATTCGCCAGGGATACTTCTTCTTACCTTGCCGTTTGCTAGAGCTGTATCGCTTTGATGTGGTTGCATCTCTTCGTTATGATGAACGTCCTGGTCATTCAGACGAAGCTTAGGCACTGGTGATACTTGCTGTGACATGAGGTTAAGAGATTGAGGGGAATAGCCACCTGATGTTGCCCTCATGCCCAAACCAGGGCCTCGGCTAGACGTTCGAGATAAACTGTTCTGTTGCATCTTGTCATCGACGTAGAGCGGCGTTGACCCACGAGAACCTTCACTACCATTGCCAACAGGGATGGCAAAGTATCCACCAGCGCTGCCTTCAGAATGCACACTCTTGGGAGAATTTAATGCGGATAACGGAGGTGCATTTATACCAGGTAGAGAATTCGTTGACGAAGATTTCCTCTGATGGCGAGGCGTACTGCCCACGGGCACTCCGCTTGTAACTTGTGCTGTGTTGGTGATGCCATCGCTTGTTATGGATTGACCAGGGGAGTGAGGAGGTTGATTGTACTGCTGATTGTATTGTTGATTGTATTGTTGATTGTATTGTTGATTGTATTGTTGCTGTTGTTGCTGTTGTTGCTGTTGTTGCTGTTGTTGCTGTTGCTGCTGTTGTTGCTGCTGCTGGTAAAGCTGGTGATGTAGGGAGCTAACAGAACTTGAACTTGCAGAATCCGGTGACATTCTTGGGGACGCTAGTGGGGATGTGACATAGAGTGATTGTGGTCGGCTTCTGCGCTCTGCGACAGTTATCAAGTTACCATTGTCATCCACCGCTGGTGTGTTAACTCTCGATCTGAGCTGATCTAAGGAAGGCGAAGACCCGGATGGATCTTGCAACTGAATGAATCTAGGCCGTCCTGGTCTCTCCTTCCTGAAAGAAGTACCATCAACGTTCGAACCATCCACCAAAGTCGAAACATTAGAACTACTAGCACTGGGTTTAGGAAGTTGGCTTTTAGAACGGGCCTGTGTCTTCAAAACGCGTTCTTCGATAAATCTTGCTCTATCTTCTGTATTGTTAAAAGAGGTCAAGTTTTTGAGATCATGAGCCCATTTCTTAAACTGTTTAATTTCTTCTTCAGTGGGGTCTGCTGATGCTGGTTTGAAAACCCAGTTTACTGTCTTGTTACTTTCCTGCTGTACTGCTGCGTAGAACTGTTTAACTTCTTCTTTCTCTTCACGACTGGGTTTAGGCGCCTTTGGTTTACCTCCTTTCAATAGTTTGCCAAACGTAGACTTTGTTAGTTTCTTTGGTGCATCATGAGCTGACTGGTACAATGAGGGTGAGGAGGTCGCACTTGTAAGGTTCCCTAAGTTACTCTTGGCAGAAGTACCTAGTTTTTTCAGGTCCACATCGTTAAAGGTTGGTTTACCGACCAGGACAAACTTGGTATCGGAAGCCTCCATGAGAACACAATCATTTAGAGATATACTCATGACAGGTAATAAGGAACTTTTTGCGTTGTTTTGGGAGGCGGTTGAAACGCTTTGATGATCTTTACTTTCCTCTGTAGAGTTTGTCATTTTGAAGAAATTGCTGCTCTTGAACTCATGCAAATAATTGGAAGTGAGCACAAAGTAGCCCTTGTTGTAGTTTTTAAGATATTTGGATTTTTTGCTCAAATATCCAGCTCTGATACATTTGGCTAGAGTCGACTTCATCTGTGGGTAAATAATTTCTGATAGCTTTCTAGCAGGCGGGATAGGATCGTTAGACTTCCAATCAAGCAAACATGCGGGATGATGAGAAACGAAATGATCCCATTCCAAAGCAGGAGGTTTTGAAAGCATACCTTGCTGCAATTCCCTGCAAAGGTTTTTGATCATAAGACGAGCCTCCGAATCGATCAGAAGACAATACTTATGCAGTGCGTGCTGAATCTTGGAGTAAACGATCTTTTCCAATTCCATACCGGACGTTTGAAGATTGATATAAGCCTCCTGCAAATAATTTTCCTCGAGCAATTGACGTTTCAACTGTAGATCTAATTGCAATTTCAGTAGATAAGGATCATGTTTTGGTTTAAGCTGGTTATTTTTTCTATGCAATTTGATGTGTTCTGATCCTTCCGATGAGCAGTTATTTGTCACAAATTTGACCGA
Source organism: Torulaspora delbrueckii (assembly GCF_000243375.1). NCBI lineage: Eukaryota > Fungi > Ascomycota > Saccharomycetes > Saccharomycetales > Saccharomycetaceae > Torulaspora > Torulaspora delbrueckii. Next base: position 587,381 of record NC_016506.1, on the reverse strand, counting down.
TGCAATGTATTTGTTCAACAGTTGACCTGTGATGGCAACGTGTTCACTGATATTGGTCTTGAAATCTCCATGCAACTCCTTAATCTCTTTGATCTTTGCCTGCAAGTCCTTGCGCAGATCTTCCATCTTTGGCACGATAGTTGAAGTAATCTCCTTAGAGATCTTGAACTGCTGATTAGCCAGGGAAAGGTGATATTTTTTCAAAATAACCTGGGTATCTTGCACTGATCCGGAGCCAAACTTCATGAACCCCGAAGGCGCAGAAGTGTCATCAGAGTCGGCTCTCTTCACTGCTTGAAAACTATTTTCCGGCAAGTTCAGCGTAGATTCACTGTAATCGGCCTTAGCAGAAGGCATTTGCGCGAGCTCCTGCTGCTTTTTTTGTGCCATAGTCAATGGTTGTTGCTTCTTTATAGGCCCTCTTGTAGTCAAGGGATCGATCAGATTATTTGATCCATCTTCAAGATCTGTCAAGAAAGGAAACTTAACTGCACTTTTCAACTGGAAATTAATCCTACCAAATTGTTCCTGAGCATATGCTACTTCTCTCAGATATGCAATCAACCCCTTTAAGATCTTTCTCCATTTATAAAACCGATCCACAAGAATATCAGTGGGATATTCTCTAACATACTGCCCCTCAGATCCTTCACCGTCTGCGGTCTCTGCACTCTCCAATGGTAAAGCCTTTGGTACTGGTACATTCACATAATAAGGTGATTTGGGATCCTGTTTAGGCAATATATGATCTTTAGTACCCTTTGGAGGTGTCAAGGCAGCAGAACTAATCCCACTGTAGTTACTGACCACTCCGGGGCTCATCACACTCTGTGGACCATGAGCCATATACATCAGATACGAATCATTGGAATGAACAGATCCAGAATCGTCATCCGGTGAATAAGCGGACCTCGCATACTGCTCTTCTGCTCCTTTACTGAGGTCAGTCTCCGACTGGGTACCACCTTGCCCCAAACTGAAGTAATCAGACATACTAACGAGCTTCGAGAGTTGATCTAGGTGGTCTTTCTAGTTAAGAATGCTCTATTATATCAACCGGATCAAGCTTTTTTATATTGGCTTAATTATCGCAGGGAGTTAAAAATAAGTGAAAAAATTCAAATACTTCAAAGTTTCGATCAATTTGTCTCTAGCCCGGCTCTTTAACCCTCAATTGATGTTTAGGATCACAGAATTGGATGCAATTGACACACCTTCGATGCAGCAATTGAATTGTTGCGTGCGGTGCAAAGCTCGTTCGAGGTGGTCATCACGCGAGGTGTTAAAAGGTACCGGTACGATTCAATACGATACGATTACAACAAGGTTTCTAGGTGACCTCTTTAAAATCCGATTAAAAAATCTTGAAATTCCCTACGATAGAGCGTGCTGTATCTTTTATAATTTTTCTATTTATTGTTCTTGTTGCATATAGTCTTGATGGCGATCGATACCATTGTTGAGAACCATACGACATTTAGTACATCGAGCACTAGATTCCCACCAACAATGATCAGTGTTTCTAACTTCAAAAATCTGGGGTCTGTGTGCACTTGGTAGAAATCGTAGACTAGTTTACCGATTTGCAACCAACCCCAACAGATCCGCGCTAGAAAGAATACCACGAGTAATGTGATATTGTTTAGTGTTTGTAGACAATTGAGAACCAGGTTGTTCCGAGGTAGGTACCTTTGTGCGAACCACCTAATGTTTAGGAATGGATTTGAGAGTTCAAAGAGTAGAAATACTGGAGCATAGTATTGGATGTAGGGCTTAAGACCAATGCAAAAAACCAGGGTGGAAACCACTGCGTGTAGAACAAATGGTAAAGTTGAGTAAAAGGTAGAAATGTAGATGTCCCAAGTAAAGTAACCCACGGCAAAGATACAAACTACTTCAGTATCCCGATGACTCGTAAAGATCCGATCTAATGCAGTGGGGTACTCTAACCTGTAATTTTCAGACCACATACATTCAACTGCCACATATAGGATTACAATACTCTGAATGAACGAAACAAAGTGCACTGAGCTCTGGTGGACAAGTTTACGTCTCTTTTGCTCGTCCTTACGGTGACTCCAATGAACAAACACAGGGAAAACAAACCATTTACCCAATAAGAAGCAAACTTGGTAGAACAACGCAACGTAAACGATCGAATGCAAGTTGTCGAGGATCGTTGAAGACTCGATCCAACCGCGCTTTGACAAAAGACGGCACCACATACGTGTCTAGAGCCGCCAAACGGGGCAANCCAAGCAACCAATCCTTCAATTGACCCAACATCCCGCTACACAACAGGCATTGACCCCAGTGCGACCTATCTGATAGAGCTTCACATGTATATATACCATGTTCGAAGCAGCAATCACCAGATTGCCCAACAGAGACTCTATTAGAGAGTAGACCACGTGACTATTTCGAAAGTAATAAGCTCATAAATCATATATAATGGTTATATCTCGATTCTAGTTCGATTATTTGGAGGTGTCAACGACGTATCTACCCACGATTTGGCCCTTCTCCATCTTTTCGTAAATTTCTGGCAAAGTGGAGAGTCCAACAATCTTAATTGGTGATTTGACAAGGCCTCTTGCAAAGAAATCTAGAGCTTCACGAGTATCAGCTCTGTTACCAACGTATGATCCGACGATTGCGACGGATTTGACCACTTGGTTGAACACTTCGGATTTACAGTACGCGTTGGCTGGTAGACCGACTAGCACAACTGTACCGTTGGCTCTTGCGTAGCGAGTTGAAGCAGAGATTGCGCCTTCCGAGACAGAAACGTTAATGACACCGTGAGCACCACCATCAGTAGCCTTGATGACTTCTGCAATGACATCCTTGGATTTGGTAAAATCGATGAAATATTCACCACCCAATTGTTTGAACAATTTAGCCTTTTCATCACCACCATCGATACCCAAGACTCTGTAACCCATCGCCTTGGCGTATTGAACAGCTAGGGAACCTAAACCACCGGAAGCACCAGAGATGGCAACCCATTCACCAGCACGTAGATTAGCAGACTTCAAAGCCTTGTAGACAGTGATACCAGCACATAGGATAGGAGCAACTTCGGCTAAGTCAGTTCCCTTTGGAACACGAGCGGCTTGAACTGCATCTGCAGTAGCATACTGCTGGAATGAACCATCATGAGTGTACCCAGACAAATCGGCCTGTGGACAGTTGGATTCATTAGCTTTTTCACAGTATTCACAAGACATACAAGACCCATTCAACCACTTAATACCGGCCAAATCACCAATTTCCCAGCCCTNNNAAACCATCGACCCCTTCGCAACAACGATACCTGCACCTTCATGACCACCGACTAAAGGCAACTTAGTTGGCAATGGCCAGTCACCTTTCCAGGCGTGCAAATCGGTGTGGCAGACACCCGAGTACTTGACATTGATCAAAAGTTCATTTGGTTGAGGTTCGGGAACAGGGATATCCTTGTATTGCAATTCACCACCATTGGTGTCGAAAACAACAGCTTTTTGGGTTTTTGGAATTTGAGTTGTCATATTTAATAATTTTTCACTTTTTAATTTTATTTAGTCGATGTTCTATTAAACCTAAATCAACCGTTACAACACCGTTGGAATCCCATTTAAATATGTAAAAAATCGAGCTCGGCTCGACCAACACTTCACTAAATCCCCACCTTTTACAGCGTCATGCCTCTATGCCCCCCAACAACTTATGATTTACTGTCACTTTAGCTTATTATCTGTAGTCTGTGGGGGCTGCGGGCGAAATTGAAAATAATCGGAAAACCGCGAGACGTCTAAATAGTGTAACCACCTACAGCAGTAAGCTATCTGCCAGATTAAGCTTTTGAGTAGTTGCCAGTCTCGAAGTAGTATGTAAAATTAGTACAAGAAAGCGCTATGTTTTACAGCACTCAGTCTTATTTTATCTAGACATTGATTCCATATCTTAATAAAATAGCTATATACAATTATGATACTACACTATCTAGCATCTGCTAGAAATCAAAGGGTGGAGGGTTTCATCTGCTAAATAACAATATAGACAATTAGCCGGCATATGAAATCCGACCCTGACCAATTTTACTCAAAGCCAAAGCTCCAAGAGGCTAGTAAGTTGCTCGAGAAATCATCTTGAAGCTACAAGAATATTTCTTCCTTCGACAATCGAAGGCTTTGAGGTCGACGAGAATTTTACTGCCAAGACCTTTTTTTTATAGATTTAAGATCTAACTTATTATATAGCCAAGTATTCAAGTACTTTTGCGAGTATTTTGGTATTAATTAACTTAATAAAAATATATAATCAATTATGGTACAAAGATGATTATATTCAACGAATGCTAAAGATATTGCAGTATTATACTTTATCTTTGAAGAAATGGAAAGGGCAGGTCATCCATTTCTTCTATTACGAGTGAACGAAATGGTCCCAGCCCTTTCGTGCGCGAGTCACAAATAATCGTCTATGCTGCATATATATATATATATTCTAGATTTATTTACTCTTGTGCCGTTCATTGGCCTCCTGTGCATCCCTTGTCGCTAAGATCATAGCAGCCCGCTTCAATTGTACGACGTTTGTAAGCTGCTTGAAAGCGTATCCCGGCAGACATACCAGTACGATAATCAATCCCAACTTGTGGAAACGGGCAAACGCCTGTAGATACAATCCGATGTAGAAAACTTCGTTAAACGCACATATGGTGAACAAGACATCACGCCTTGTATAATACCAATGCAAAAGTTTTGAAGACTCGCGCCCTACTTGCTTGTGAGAACTATTCCCACCACTGGCACTAGCATACATATGCATATAGTGGCTCGCTAGATCCAGAGAGATTAAAATTTGGAATAAAATACACCATTGGGGATAAACCACTGCTAAAAAACATGTAAGACTTGCAGTGGTACACCTATCTGTGACCATATCTAGCACAGCTCCCAACCCACTCACTTGGCCGTATTTCCTAGCCATGGTACCATCCAAAGCATCTAAAAGACACGACACTCCGTAAAACAAGGTCGTTACCACGGGATGATCTCTCATAGTGAATAATGACACCACCAAAGTTACAACACGCATATAACCGATCTGGTTAGGGATATACCATAACACCGTACTGGCGGTCACTGGCCCACTCATCTGTTCAGCTTTGACCTTGACCTTTGGATCTATCGACATCTAAAAGAGTGAAATATCAGTGGAACTTTGACCAATTTTTGCCTTAAACTGACAAAGAGCAGCGTTACCCGCCCAAGAGAGCCATTGACCGTTCAAAGCTCCAGAGACTTATGGCGGTGCTGGGGACGCTCTTACATAATGCCATTGTGACGCCTCGATAAAGGGCGGTTATACCTTCCTGGCGTATAATTTGTAGCCCGATCTGAGCCACACTGCGGCGGTGGTAAGACTTGTAAAGGTTTCCGAAACTTTTATGGTCGCTAGAATTGCTTAGGACAAGCCTACGACGTATTGTGTCCAGTGGGAAAGTCGCTAGTTTAGAGATGAGTCCAGCTATTGGACTCGCAAACGTATCGAGAGTACGATGTAGTGCGTTTCTTTGTGGGCGCTCGCAGTATATGCGAATCGATTCGTAGGTGGAAAATAGGATGGACGTAGCGAGGGTTATGGTGACCATCGAAGACGTCAATCCCTTGAATAGTCCTCTAGGGCCATCTTCGCGGAACACACGAGTTATCGTATTTCGTAAAGTGGACAATTGTCGTGAACGGTCAGCAACAAACCTTGTCCGTAAAACGTCAAATGGATATGAAACAAAAGAGCTGGACATTCCTGCGAGAGCCCCCACCACAAAACTGTGCCATTGACTATTCCATGCTAGTGGTGATAACAACTGGTTATAAAAGGTATAAGTACCAAACTGCACTCCGCCATATACAACATACATCAATGATCCGGGGACATTGCCCTTCCATAAGCCACGTATGCCCTCTTTGTGCAACATCTCTTTCACCACATTCAAAGCTTTCCCTGAGCTGGCGTTTCCTGGGGTAATCTGTAATCGAATCTTAATCGTATCCATGGGGGCTGTACCAAACCGCGCTAGGAGACCAGACACAGAACCGGCTATCAAACTTCTAGTAACATTGGATTCCTCACCTTGACGTAAATGGTCCCGTCGGTACATCGGTTCATCCTATCTATATCTTGCAATTTCGAAGAGTGTTTATAATTAACTGTTCTTGAAAAATTTCAACGACTCATCGAGCTTTAACAGTAGTGAAATTGAACAAGATGACAACTATAAAAGTATCTACTGGAGTTCTTACTAACGTCGATGGATCCTCGCAGTTTGAGTGTCGTGATACCAAGGTCCTCTGCGCCGTAACAGGACCAGTTGAGCCCAAAGCTAGGCAAGAACTGCCCACTAGGTTGGCACTTGAAGTGGTTGTTAGACCCGCCAAGGGAGTGCCTAATACTAGGGAAAAGCTGATGGAAGATCGTCTGAGAGCAGTGCTGACACCATTGATCGTTTGCAGCAAGTACCCGCGCCAATTGTGCCAAATAACATGTCAAATCCTTGAAGCTGGGGAAGATGAAGGCGAGTTTTCACAAAAGGAGTTGAGTTGTTGTATCAATGCGGCCTTCTTGGCACTCATTGATGCCCAGCTTGCTTTACATAGTTTTTCTTCAAGCGTATCGCTGGCTGTGTTGAAGGAATCAGGCGAATTAGTGCTGAATCCTACTGGCGATCTGTTAAAAGTGTCGCTATCAGCACACACACTTGCTTTAGAGCTCACAGATGGTAGTAAGAAAGTGGCGAATGTTTTGCTGCTCGATAGTAATGGAGACTTCACCGATGCACAACTTTTGAAGGTCTTACAAGTTGGTGAACAAGGCTGTCTAGAACAAGCACAATTCATGAGAAACTTCCTGGCTGCAAAGATAACAGATGAAATAGTACGAACAAAGGTAAATGATAATGGTAATTGATTCTATACAGAGCTATTAAACAGACTTCATTTATAATTTCAAACGTTTCAAATTTTCAATAGTAGCTTCAAGACCTTCGATCTCGGCAACGGTGTTGTCCAGTCTGCTCTTGTTAGCCTCCTTGGCCTGCTCATTGGCCTTGGATTCGTAATCCTTACTGCTGATGGTGCTCTCCAGACCTTGCTTCGTCTTGGTGGCCTTCTCCAATTTTTTCTCGACCTTGGTAATCTCAGCGTCAATATCAACGTGTCCCTTGACTAACACATGAACGTTGACTTCAGGGTTCACAGCCTTAAGAACACAGCCTTCTGGAATTTCAGACACCTGGTGCACAACGTTGACATTGTCGATAGCCTTGATCATCGAAACAATCGAATCCTTTTGGGATTCGGCGGTTCCGAATGATTCTTCGTGGTTGGTCTCAACAAACACTTGACCGCTCTTTAAGATGTTGTACTCGGCTAGTAACGAACGGGCCTCCTTGGTAATATCCAAGACTAGATCGTAAGCGGTAGCAGCCTTTTCGTTATCGTAGGCTTCATTGTAAATTGGGTAAGATGCCTTGACGATAGTTGGAGCAGTCTCGCTGGAACGTTTTGGCAAACGTTGCCACATTTCTTCAGAGACAAATGGCATAAATGGGTGAATCAATCTTAGAGCGTTGTCCAACAACAAATACAAAGTGTCTTTGGCAGACTTCTTTTCAACGTCCGTACCTTCTTGGATCAGATACTTGGAGTTCTCAATGTAAATATCACAAACCAAATACCAGAACTCATAAATAGCACTAGTCGAGTTCAAGAAATCACGCTTCTCTAGGGCACCATTCACAGTCTTGGCGCTAGTGGTCAATTTGTGCAAAATCCACTTCTCGACCAAAGACTCGTTACCAGATAACCCTTCCTTAGCTGGCGGTTGGTAACCGTCGCCGAGTTTCATCATGACAAACTTGGTCGCCTGGTAGATCTTGTTACAGAACTTTCTGTAACCTTCAACACGCAGGATATCCAAGTTAATGTCACGACCACCGGTTGTGTAGGCACATAGAGCAAATCTCATAGCATCAGTACCACACTGAGGAATACCGTTAGGATAGGACTCTTTTTGACCTGCCTTGGCCTTTTCAATTTCCCTTGGATCCAAGTTACCCAACAGCAATTTAGCGTGCAGGTCATCCAACTTAATACCTCTGATAACGTCTAATGGATCCACAACGTTACCCAAGGATTTAGACATCTTACGACCTTGAGCATCACGTACCAAAGAGTGACAGAAAACCTCCTTGAATGGGATTGAGCCAGTTAACTTCAAGCCCAATAAAATCATTCTGCTAACCCAGAAAAATAGAATATCCCAACCGGTCTCCAACATGGAGAATGGGTAAAAGTTTTCCAAGTCCTTGGTCTTTTCAGGCCAGCCTAGAGTAGAGAAAGGCCATAAACCAGATGAGAACCAGGTATCCAAGACATCTTCATCTTGTTCAAGAGTAAACTTCTGGTTAGGAAATTTGGCATTAGCTTTTTCCTGAGCTTCTTCCAAGTTTCTACCGGCAACCCAGAACTTATCATCATTCTTGTCGTCTTCTTGACCTTCAATATGAACAAAGTACACTGGACAACGATGACCCCACCACAATTGTCTGGAAATACACCAATCCTGGATGTTTTCCAGCCAGTGGAAGTACTCTGCCTCAGATGATTTTGGAGTAATTGTGATGTCACCATTTCTAACAGCCTTGATGGCTTCCTTTGCCATGTCGCCTTGAGAGACCCACCATTGAGGTTTCAATAAAGGTTCGATAATATCACCAGATCTTGAACAAGTTGGAATAGTCATTTCGTTGTCTTCCTGACCGATGTACAAATCCTTGGCCTTCAATTCTTCAATGACTCTTTTTCTAGCATCGAATCTCTTCATACCTTGCCATTCGGGACCACAATTTTCATTTAGAAGACCATCATCAGTCAAAATGTTGATGAACTCCAAGTTGTGACGTTTACCAGTGTTGTAATCGTTTTGATCATGAGCAGGAGTAATCTTGACAGCACCAGTACCAAATTCCATGTCGACGGCTTCGGAGTCGCACACGATAGGAACTTTTCTTGGTAGGAATGGATGCTGAGCGAACTTGCCGTGCAAATGCTTGTAACGAGGATCTTCTGGGTGCACTGCAATCGCAGTGTCACCAAAGATGGTTTCTGGTCTAGTGGTAGCAATGATCAATTTCTCACCAGTCTCTGAATCGGCGACTGGGTAGGCCAAAGAGGTCAAGACACCAAATTCGACTTTCTCGTCATAGTTTGGAACACTCAATAAAGTTCTGCCCTTGACATCCTTGTTGTCAACTTCCAAATTAGAGATAGCAGTATTCAGCTTGACAGACCAGTTCACCAATCTTTGGGCACGGTAAATGGTACCATCATCATGCAATCTGACAAATGCTTTGACAACAGCCTTAGACAATTGAGGGTCCAGGGTGAAAGCTTCACGGGTCCAGTCGTAAGAAGCACCCAAGTTTTGAATTTGGCCCTTAATCCTGTTATGGTACTCAGTTTTCCAGTCCCACACCTTATTGACAAACGCTTCTCTACCATAATCATGTCTGGTTTTCTTCTCCTTGGCCCAAATTTGCTTCTCGACCACAGATTGAGTAGCAATACCTGCATGATCGAATCCAGGCAAGAATAAAACAGTCTTACCTTTCATTCTGTTGTATCTAATCAAAGAGTCCTGAATGGATATAGTCAAAGCATGTCCGATATGTAAGGCACCAGTAACATTTGGTGGTGGTGCAGGAATACAGAATAGACCTTCTGGCTTAATCTTGCCATCCTGGGTGAACTCTGGCTCGAAAAATCCAGATTTAACCCACCAATCATACCACGAACTTTCGACATTGGCAGGATTGTAAGCTTTCAAAGCAGGATCATCCAATGAAACTAAAACTTTCTTCTCCCCTGGAACAGTCTTGTCCACAAACTCTGGAATTGGTTCAGCTTCCTTCTTCTTGCTCTTCTTCTTCTCTTTCTTCTCAGAAGCACCGGAGTCACTGCTAGCTGCTTCTTTCTTCTTGGCCTGCTTAGCGGCAAATTTTAACAGCTTCTCAGCCTTCTTCTTCTCCTTCTCGATCTCCTTTGGAGTCTTTTCAGTCCCATCTTCCTTCAACGGATTGATGATGACTTCACCAGTCTTTGGGTCAACTGGAGGTAAATTATCAAGGTCACTCATAGTGAAATGTCTATATTGCTGAACAGGCAGTACTCCAAAACCCGGTATCTGTCTCTGGGGAATAAATTTCCAACTTTTCCTGAGTGGTAACGACAATGACGCTACAGTTAGAGGTGATCGCAGGTACAGCAACCTATGCATCTAGCATTCAAGAAAAAACTATATACACGAACGAGAATAATCAAACTAACAGAACAATGAGTAACAAGATAGGCTATCGAGAAAGATTGACGCATCGATGCCTTCGAGCCACTTTTTTCACTACGGGAAACTGAAAAAATTTTCATGAACTTTCAGAAGAAATATAGAAGGAATAGAGCATTATTCGATCAATAAACCTTGAGCGTAGTAAGAAAAACCAATTGAGGTCAAATAAACCTTGGGAATGGATCTCTTGAGCTCTGCCTAATTATTCGTGCTTATTTTGTAAATCTTGTAGTTTATATATATATTTTTTCTTTTTCTATGGCCCTTCTTGCCTGGAAAATTAATATACAATATTGAAAAATTTCGAGCTCATCTCATCTCATCTCACCTCATCGGTAGGATTAGAAGAAAGGATCTGAATTAGGTTCATAGTGGTTGAATATGTCACGTATTATAGTCAAAGGGCTTCCTGTTTATTTGGATGATGCCAAATTGAGGGAACACTTTGTTAAGAGGTTGATTAATAAAAATGGTAATAGCAGAACCGCTGGGGAGCTGATCACAGATGTAAAGATTCTTAAAGATAGAGATGGCCAAAGTAGGAGGTTCGCTTTTATTGGATATCGTTCAGAAGAAGATGCGTTTGATGCGGTAAACTACTTTGATGGGTCTTTTATTAATACATCAAAGATCGAAGTAGCGATGGCTAAGAGTTTTGCTGATCCAAGAGTACCCAAATCGATGAGGGAGCAGAGAAGAGAAGCCTTGAAGAGATTGAGGGAGAAGGAGGAAAGATTGTTGGAAGATAAGCAGACTAAAAAGTTAAAGACGGTGCACGACAAGAAGAAGGGACATTCGATAGATGCCGAGGTCGAGAAGGATCAAAAATTAAAGGAGTTTATCGAGACGATGAAACCTACCTCACAAGTAGCCTCGTGGGAGACTCCTGGATTAGCAGGTCAAAATACTGAGCAAGAAAGTGGTGCGCCAGGAAACTCTCTACTAGCTCAAGCGTTGGCATTGAAAGAGGATGAAGAGAATAAAAGTGATGAAGAATACGTTGATTTCAAGAAAGATGATCAAAATGTGGAGGAACCTGAAGAACAAATGGTTGGATTAGGTGACTATGAGGCCGAACAACAGGACTCGGTGAATGATGAGAAAACAGATGAGCTGGCAAAAGATGAAACCGTTTCAGATCTTGATTGGTTCAAGCAACGGCGTGTTAGGATTAGAGATGGTGAACAGGAACCAGTTAAACAAGATGGCAAGAAGCCTGTTGAAGAGAACGAAGCTCAGGAAGAAGTTGTCCAAGCAGTTATTCAGGAGGAAAACAAGACAGATGAAGATAAAGCGATGGAGCAAATTTGTCGAACTGGGAGGCTTTTTCTGCGTAATATCCTTTACTCCTCTACAGAACAAGATTTTAGACAGCTTTTCAGCCCCTATGGTGAGTTGGAAGAAGTACACATCGCTCTCGATACAAGAACTGGTAAATCAAAAGGGTTTGCTTACGTTTTGTTCAAGAATTCAAAGGATGCGGCCGAAGCTTACATTGCCTTGGACAAGCAAATCTTTCAGGGTAGATTGCTACACATCTTACCTGCAGATGCGAAGAAAGATCATCGCTTGGACGAGTTCGATCTAAAGAACATGCCATTGAAGAAGCAAAAGGAATTGAAAAGAAAGGCAACAGCATCGAAGCAATCATTCGCTTGGAATTCCCTATACATGAATCAGGATGCTGTGTTAGGTAGTGTAGCGGCCAAATTAGGGATGCAAAAATCACAGCTCATTGATCCAGAAAACTCAAGCTCTGCGGTGAAGCAAGCCTTAGCAGAAGCACATGTTATTGGTGATGTTAGGAAATATTTTGAATCTAAAGGTGTTGATTTAACAAAATTTGGTCAACTGAAGAATGCTGATCAAAGAGATAACCGTGTTATTTTGGTGAAGAATTTTCCTTTTGGTACTACTATTGAAGAGCTCGGTGATTTATTTTTGCCATTTGGTAAATTGGAGAGATTTTTGATGCCGCCAGCCGGAACTATAGCTATTATCCAATACCGGGACGTCACATCAGCAAGAGCAGCGTTCACTAAGCTAGCATACAAAAGATTTAAAGATGGGATTATCTACTTGGAAATGGGTCCTAAAGATTGCTTTACTAGGAGTGCTGAAAGCGATGAAACTTTGGATTCGCAAAGCGGTGAAGAACCGAAGGACGTCAAAGAGATCGAGCCATCATCTCATGATCTCATGGAAGCGAAAGACCTATCAAAGACCGATGAGGATACTCTAGACGATTCAATTGATGGTCCTACAGTGTCGATATTCATCAAGAATCTAAATTTCTCGACAAATTCACAGCAATTGACTGAAGTCTTTAGGCCATTCACTGGATTTGTCGTGGCCCAAGTCAAGACCAAACCAGACCCCAAGAACAAGGATAAGACACTGTCTATGGGGTTTGGATTTGCGGAATTCAGAACCAAAGAACAAGCATTAGCTGTGATCTCAGCCGTCGATGGGACAGTTCTTAACGGACACAGACTACAATTGAAAATATCTCATAGAGCTGGAGCTAGCAGTAACACTAGCAAGAGCAGTAGCAAGAAGAGTGGTAAGATTATCGTCAAGAATTTACCTTTCGAAGCTACTAGGAAAGATATCTTTGAATTATTCAGTTCATTTGGTCATCTGAAATCTGTAAGAGTACCCAAGAAATTCGATAAATCAGCCAGAGGTTTTGCTTTTGTTGAATTTCTGTTGCCTAAAGAAGCAGAAAATGCAATGGATCAACTACAAGGTGTCCATTTACTCGGTCGTAGACTGGTTATGCAATATGCTGAGCAAGAGAGTGAAGATGCTGAGGATGAAATTGCCAGAATGACGAAGAAGGTCAAAAAGCAGGCTGCGATTAGAGAAATTGCTGCGATCAAGAATCGTGGTGGAAGAAGAAAACTTGATCTGCAAGATGATGGAGATGACGGGATGAACGGTGTATAAAGAGTTCTTTAATTAGCATTATATTACAAATTCGATTCGTTTGCATGTGTTATCTACTCTGCTTTGTTTGCAATATCGAAGTCACTGTAGCCCTTTTGAAACTTTCTAACCTCTTCCTCTTCTTGCTCTTTGGATTGCTTGCAAGCGGAAGAGGACCAATTGACTCTCTTTGGAAGTCGAAGTAGAAACGCTACCACTCTTCTTCCGAACTGTAGATCGACTCGATCCTCCGGCTGAATCGTAGAGATATAAATGGTAGGAACACTTCCTGAAGTTTCATACACCGTGAATTTAAGATAATTCTGCTTTTGGTCATTAACAATATCTAGGTATTCTGAGTCGTCTTGCGAATTGAACGTCTTGAAATCTAGCTTTGCATTGCTTTTATATCTTTCATTGTTCAAATGCACTTGTCTCTGGAGGGCATCATGAAATTTCATAATCAGGTACTTTGGGACAGGGATCAACTGCTTGTGAAAGTGAATAGATCTATCAGAGTGAATTTCAAACACGGCAGATGACATATCAAATTTTTTGTAATTCATGTTGACAATGCTTTTCTCGTAAGAGTTCAATTCCTTTACAGATTCGCTCTTGAGGAACTTTTCCTGACCCATATTCAACTTAGGTATATGCTCAATTGGTATGAGTAAGCAATGGCCAGAGAAATCCATGTCACCTCGAGGTACACTCAATGGGCCCTTTGCTGTGGTCAAGTATGCATGGTCGCTGATTGACACAAACATATGGTCCTCCACATTGGGGTTAGTGAAACAAAAATGACAATCAGTCGGTAGTACGGTTTTGGGCTTTTTGGGGCCTGTTGTCGTACCATCTGTTTCGTGATCCGTCTCCAATAGACGTTTACGAGAGGGATTTATCAGATATGGATTTTCGATAAGATTACGTGGTAATTCTTCACTAGCGCTTTCATCCGTTCCGATGTTGAAAGCATAAGCCCACTTGCTTTTCGATTGATATGTGGGTAGATTAATAAACCTTGTAGCATATTTGCCATCGGGCCAGGCAAATGGTTCGAATTCTATAAAAGATTTTGCATCGCCCGTGGCAAAGTGATATCTTGGTTTAACTTTCTTGACAATTTCATCGATAACTCCATTTCCCAGGATATTTGGGTTCTTTTCTGCACAGCTAACACTCCAAGCTGTGGTGACTAAAATATCAATTCTTTGATGGGCTTCATTGAAAACACTCAAGATGGACTCTTTAGCGTCAACGAGTTCATTGTTATCAAGGATAATATATCCAACCTGTAGTTTATCTGTTAATTTTCTAATACCAAATAAGTTTTGCGAAGTCATATAATCTTTCTTAGTCCCTGCCTGTAATGCGCGAGTCGATGATAGCGAAACAATAGGCGGTGTGCCAGTCATACAAATATTCTCAAACTGTGGATCAAAGTCACCAAGTAGGAGTACATGATCAAAAGGACCTGCGTTGGTGTTCAACTTTCTGATTTTCTCGATCACAGCATTAAGATCATCTGAAGATAAATGGACGGTTAAACTATAGAAGCAGTACGATGTTAGTGATCCAACCAAAGTCTCGATAATATTTGAGGATACTCATATCACAACATACATCTTAGCCTTTGTCATGTTCGGTCGAATGTGCGATGATCTTGGCTTACTCTCGTCTGTAAGAACTAGTATTTTTCAAGACTTTATTTCAAATTTCGATGAGCTATATCATCGCTACCATGACAACAACGATCAGGATACGACGTAGAGTTGAAATTGACTTCAAAATATGTTTATTTGAATATGACTTTAACTAAATCTCCTAATTTACAAAAAAAGATTGAATGATGATGAAATGTGACTATGGTTAGTAAAATGTGGCAAAGGGATCAGAGCGTTCGGACCCGTTGAAGAGCACGCCGCTAGAACCCTGCTTGCCCTTTCTGTGCCTGAATGTGAATCCAACAAGTTTAGAATCAACTGAGGAGTCGTCAACCATAGCCGATAGTTTGTTTTGTCTCTTGAAAACATCAGCATATTTGGCCATATCGGCCTCACTTGAGAAGTCATCGAAATAGCCAGCATCTGTCTCGCTGTCTAGTTGAGGTGTGAATGGTGGACACATATCTCTTAAGCCTTCGAAGTTTATCTCCGCAAAATATGGCATTCTTCTCACATGCTCAAAAGATCTTAGTCTATTGATAGGATCCGCTATTAGTCTTGTTATCACATCCCATGTCCTATCAGAAAATGCAGGTCTACCGTTATCCAACCTTGGTCTCCTCAGAGTTTGTTTCCAGTGTCTTAGATTTTCATACGTCTCATTGGTGGAAGATCCACTAAATGGCGTGTAACCAACCAAACTTTCGAAAAGCATACAACCAAGCGACCAATAATCTACAGTAAAATCGTACTTCTTACCCTCAAGGACTTCGAGTGCCATATAGTCTGGTGAGCCGACCATAGAGTTCGCGTAATTAACTTCGGTCTCTCTCAGAGTATTATACATCCTTCTTCTATCTTCGATGGATTTCTCGGTGAAAGCAGGGAACTCCAAGTTTTTAACTTCTTCTAACCTCAATTTCATACTTTCAATTCTTTCATTTGAAACAGTACCTGCTGCTAAACCAAAGTCTGTCAACTTTATGTGTCCTTTCGCATCTATCAAGAAGTTTTCAGGTTTCAAATCTCTATGAGTGTAACCAAGTTCATGTAGAGCATTCACAGCACAGAACATCTCACTGATATAAAATCTGGCGTGTGCGCTCTTCAAGTATCTTGTGTTAATGAGCAATGTACGGAAATCACCTCCTGGAACGAATTCCATCGCTAAATATAGACTCTCCGAGTCCTGGAAAGCGTAGAGTAGTTTCACCAACCATTCGGATCTCGTCGTAGTCAAGATATCTCTCTCTGTCAACACATGGTTGGTCTCGTTGAGCTTGAACAGTAGCTTCTTATTCAAAATCTTCAATGCGCACACTTCTTTGGTATCCTTTTTTCTTGCCAAATAAACTTGCCCATACCCACCTTGACCAACCTGGGTGATCATTTCAAAGTCCTTATTCTTTGGCTTCAATCTTCTTTTTCTTAATATATCATGCTCCTTCTCCAAATATCCGACCCACTCAGAGTTTAACCGATCATCTGGTAAGCTTTTCAAGGTCTTCTGTTGATTCAGATATTCCAAGACTTTCCTTGTTCGTTGTCTCCTGCTAATCACATAGTCAAACATATCACAGTAATAGTCGAGGAAATACATCTGACAGACACTCACAACTCTCTGAGTCTTATGCAATTCTGCTTTGACATGGAAATCACGCGGTAGCTTCTTTGGAGAGTTTTTGATATCTATGTCATTCCTGGTGGGCTCATCAATGTCCATTCTCGAACTTTCGTCGCCAACATAGACAGTTGATTTTGTTGGAGAGGGAGTTCCCGCATATCCGTTCTCCTTATTACGAGATGGGGTCGCTGGTAAAGCAACGGATCTCAATGGATTCCTTGAATTGTTCGAACTAGCATCGAAACTGAAGCTGTTTATATCGCCTGCCAAAGCCTCAATTTCTTTCTCAGACCTCGAAAACATCCCCCGATTACACACAAGCAGTCTTTCTCAGTCTCCAGAGCAAGTCTAAATGACCTTTTTAACCTTGTTGAGCTGTTCGAGATCTTTTGATTTGGATCCTTTGAGATGTTCTTTGTGCGTCCTTTGTTTATCCTCATACCGAATTCGGAAAAACTGTCGCTAAGTAGCTAAAATATTACAATATTATTATAAAGTCATTCAATTCAAACAGTCAATTAACTGTTTTTGTTTATCTATGGCTTGTTTATTAGAGAGGCCAAATAGTCTTTGGTTTGATCGTTGGCTTCCCCAATTCTTTTCTTCATTGTCTTTGTCAATTTCGCAGAATTGTTTACACTTCTTTTGGTGACAGACCCTACACCTGTAGCATTTTGTAAAGAAGAGTTGACCATGCCGAGGCCGACTTCCTCCCCATATGCATCCATCATGGTTTGTTCTTGTTTGCCGAACTCTACACGGTTTTGTAATTGTCTGAGATGGGATAGTTGAAATTGTTGTTTATACTTACGGAACTTTCTACCGCTTCTCTTCTTCTTAGGTTCATCCTTGGGGACTGGAAGTGGTTTAACCTCGGCGTTACTTGCGGATTCCTGCTGTTTATGTACTTTTTCCATTATTTCACGCCTCCATTTATCACCCAATAAACTATCGGACTCTTGGCTTGAATTTATGCCTGCATCAACTCTAGCTGCTAGTGAGATCTTAGCGCATACCATTCTAAGCATCTGCTTATGATATTGGGGTGGCTGATCTTGTACAAGCTGGGATCGGTATATGTATCCTTCCTGTCGTACGCCGGTCAAAGAAGTATGCAGTTCATGTGTGAGATGTTTATTCTTTCCTATGGAAGCCAAGTTACAACTTGGAGCTTGACTCAGCTCGAGAATACCACCGAAGTGTGACAGTAGCAGTGAGGTGATCTCAGGACCTATTAATGCGCAGAGATTGGGTGCAATGTGCGATACTCGTTGCACAACGTATCCGTTTACTTTATCTCGGACCGACACGATCGCAAGCATATAAGATCGAGCTCTAAGTAAGACTGCTCTCTCGCCGTCTGTTATTTGTCGTTCTTGCCGTATCGAAGTCTTCATAGACATCATGAGCACCAGAATTTGTTCCTTCGACAACTTGGCATCCCTCTCAAACCTCTCCGATGAAGCTTGCTCATCTTCTTCAATGATACTTATGACTTCCACATATTTCACAGGGTCGGGCACAAGACTTTCGAGCTCCGCAAACCTCTGTCTATAAAGTATTTTGGTATAGTCATGCAACAACCGGATCTCGCCTTGCAGAATTGATGACAGAGCATTCAATTGATCCAACTTTTCGGTATCGCCAGAATTCAAACATGGCAATTTGCTTTCCAAGGTTTCCACATAGGCAAAGTGGCTCAACCCATCGAGTTGCGATACGTTGACAGCTCTGTGGTTTCCAACAAACCTCTCTAGGAACTCAGCATCATCCCCCGCCTCATCGACTGCTTCTTCCTCAACCAAGTCAAACTCCAGATCATGAGTAAAATCCTCGTCCATTGAGCGCGCCGATAACAGCTTAACTGGTCAATTTAGCTAGCTCATCGAATGGTTAAAGCCTTCATTAGCTTTCAATCGTATCAAATAATCTTGAGAATTTTCAGAA
This sequence comes from Torulaspora delbrueckii, assembly GCF_000243375.1. Lineage (NCBI taxonomy): Eukaryota > Fungi > Ascomycota > Saccharomycetes > Saccharomycetales > Saccharomycetaceae > Torulaspora > Torulaspora delbrueckii. The sequence goes on along the minus strand of NC_016506.1, from coordinate 568,826 downwards.
TTTTCAATTTTTTATTAAAGATGGAAAATTTTCGATTAGATTGAGCGATGAGATGAGCGTAACTTTGATAAAATAACGTTGTTTGACGATTTAGAGCCATATTAAAAGTGGTTTTAGATACCAATCAGTTGTAAAATATGTCCAATATCGTTGGTATCGAGTATAACCGTGTAACAAACACAACATCAAACGATTTCCCTGGTTATTCGAAGGAAGGTGATAATGAATGGGATGTGGAAAAATTTAAGAATACGTTCGATGTCCAGATAGAGAGTCTTACCGAAAGGGAAGCTAATTTTGACCTGATCCACATTGATACTTCGATTGCTAATGCTTTCCGTCGTATTATGATTTCCGAAGTGCCCTCGCTAGCTCCGGAACACGTTTACTTTCTGAATAACACTTCTGTGATCCAAGATGAAGTGCTAGCACACAGGATAGGTTTGGTTCCCTTGAAAGTTGATCCAGATATGTTGACTTGGGTGGACTCTACTCTGCCCGAGGAAGAGCGATTCACCGATGAGAACACCATCGTTTTAACTTTGAACGTTACATGCACAAGAAACCCAGATGCACCAAAGGATTGCACTGATCCCAAGATCCTATACAGAAACTCTAGTGTTTATGCCCATGATTTGAAATTCGAACCACAGGGTCGTCAAGCAGAGCTTTTCGCCAAGTGTCCCGTGGTGCCAGCAGACCCAGATATTTTACTGGCTAAACTAAGGCCCGGTCAGGAAATCTCTCTAAGAGCACATTGTATTTTGGGTGTTGGTGGAGATCATGCTAAATTTTCGCCTGTGGCTACTGCTTCGTACAGACTATTGCCACACATTAACATCACGAAACCTATAACGGGAGAGTCTGCCAAGAAATTCCAAAAATGTTTCTCTCCTGGTGTGATCGATATTGATGAGTCTACTGGTGAAGCTGTTGTGAAAGATGCGAGAAGGGATACAGTCTCTAGAGAGGTTCTAAGACATGAAGAATTCGCTGACAGTGTAAAGCTAGGGAGAGTGAGAGATCACTTCATCTTCAACGTCGAAAGCACTGGAGCCATGACACCAGAAGAAATCTTCTTCAAATCGGTGAGGATTTTGAAGAACAAGGCGGAATACTTGAAGAACTGCCCGATAACCCAATAGGCATACGCATTTAAAGATAAAGATCACATGTAAGATATAGGTTATTATAATTAAGATCTACAAGCTTATACTTACAGATTATAGTTTTAAACCAGGGCTTGTGGCTCCCGCTGCGACTCTATCGAGGAGGACATTGTTTTGTCGATCGCTGTTATGGGGTCAATTTGAGTTACATGGACTTTGCCATCATACCCATCACTGTGGGAGTTCATATCTTCAGTGGTTTCGTCATTGGTGGTCAACTCGTCAAGATTGGCAAAATTCACACATGTCAGCGTAAATAAGCTGAATTGGCAAAAAAGAATTGCAAATTCGAACATAATAACTCCAACATTTCCCTTTAAATTACTCTGCGGTATGGCTTCTCCTATCATTTGCAAGAAGAAGCCGCCTTTACGTTCCCCTTGAATAAGCCCATTTGCGTTGTTGAAGGGCGACGGGGTATTGGTCAATCCATCTTCACGTAAATGATTGCCCTCTAGTTTCCCCACGAAATTAGTAGGGAACAATAGGGCAAATATAAGGTAAAGAAAATTGATGGTAAGCGAAGCATGGAATAGAACATTTCTAATCTTAATCTTTACTCCGTCAATCTCCTTCTTTATCTGTTCCTCTGATCTGGGAGCAGTTTCTTGAGTACTGGTCGAGGGAAAAGCACCTGGCATTTCCACTGTGTCTGTTGACATAGCTCCAGAAATAGTAGAAAGATAAGCAGAGCCTGAATTTTCTCTAGCTTGTGACAGTCTTCGTATTTGTATCTCACTCGGGAACGGTACTGCTAGTAGCGATTGAACGACTGTTCTTAGCACCAGAGTCCAAATGGTACAGCCATATTTCAAATAGTATAGCACAATGATAATAAACCCAAAGTAACTAACCTCTGAAACCAGCTTTCTCTGGAAGTTCTTTCTTCGTAATTGATAAACCCGCTCATTCTCAGTTCTTAGGGACGCATCGTCATCCATAATGGCTTCACACTGGAACTTTACAGGCCAATGACAGCCTCATATATCGAGGTAATTTATCTACGAAGTAGCACTCGAGTCACCAATGACATACCTTGAGCTATAGATGTTTTCTTGACTATTGTGAATAACCTTTAATAGACGTGCCCGTTGATAGCGACTGGCACAGAGTAATATGTTAATGATAATTTGACTAAGTATTTATCTATAAGAATGCCAATCAGTATCTCGATATATCTTGTTTATTCGCTCTCGAATTTTACCACCAAATCTCTGGCGAACGCTGCAATTTCATGGAAAATGGCATCTTTATTCAATTTGACGATTTGATCATCGACTGGCTCGACATTACAGTCCATATTGACTCTGAATTTTTGATCTTTCTTGAACAAGGGCTTAATTAAACCAGTAACGACATTCTTGTCACCTCTGTCGCCACCGCTGACACCGATATACCTGTGACTGGAGAAGATAATGGTATTTCTGTATTTCAGATTGAGATACTTTACCAAATGGAAGGTAGGGTCCATTTTGTCCATCATTTGAGATATATCAGCAGGGAAGCCGGACAATAGTTGGCCGTTGGCTAGATTTTTAAATTCTGATTGTTTGATGATACCAGATGAAGATTTCAAAGGTACTGGAGTTTTTAGCGTGACGACGAAGTCATAGTCCTTCAATGCTGGAGTGAAGAGAAGATCAATCGTCTGCTTGTTCACGCCATGCGTCTTTATCAGGTTCAGGGCAACCTTGGCTAGAGCAGTCAATCTCGTTGCAATTGGCAAAGGAATACCACTAGAGTACAAGATTCCACTCGGGTCATTCTTGGATGCCACGAAGAATTGCAAATGCAGACCATTAGGATCTCCGTTACGTAAACTCCTGAAGTTCGACTGAATTCCTTTATATTGGGACAACGAGAGACCCTCTGAAAGTTTTTTCATAGTCTTGGCATCTAGCTCAGATTCTCCGTCTGTTGAGGTAAAGTCGTCTGGCCTAGTTAGGTCCAAAATTAATGGCTCATCTTTCCAGTTCCATCCGCTAATAAACTGTAGGATCTTTAGGAAACCATTCTCGACAGAGCCAGGAATGGCGTATGGGGCATAATTAGCGAAAGGCTTCATGGCCAGCAACTCCACTAATTCGTCGTTCAAGTGCCCTAGAAGAAGGTGAGCGTCAAGCCATTTCTTGAACAGTCTGACAACTGGGGAGTAAAATTGGTAAAAATGCGATATGTTTTCAATTGTTCGGGTGTGTCTAATGGATGCCAAGTACTTGGCTGTGAATTTTAGGAAGGTTCTTTCTAGCTCCGGCTTCAACTCATCTCTGGCGTTCGATATGGCTCTCAGATAAAGAATCTCATCACGCTCAGTTAGGACTCTGATTTTGAAACCGTATCCTTCTGGTGTTAAGATGTTCAAAAGAGTAATTTCCAAATTATTAGGAATTGATTCATCTCTTGTGAAAAAGGTCTTATATTTGTCACCGTATTTGGAGTCCAGCTCAGCCTGAATCTTAAGCAATAATGCAGCTTTCGATTTTTCAAGTGACGTGATCTCATCTGGCCATTTTGGTGATGTCTCAAACTCCAATATGACCTCCTGGAAAAAATCTGGATCTGAATATGCAAAAGGCACCGGTTGGCATAGTGATGTGTACCTGAAGGCCGTGCCGACAGGTAATATCGATTTTACGGATAGTGGTAGTTCAGTCTCGAAGATTAGACGATACAGATCATCGAATGATTTCTTTATGCTGTAGTAACTTGTCAAGCTCAACACTGATGTCTTGGAGCATCCTGGTAGATTTGGTAGAGGCAATAGATCCTGGAAATAACGTGTCGTACCGTTCTCGATGCTTAGTTGTTCTGATATATGTTTCTTGAGAGAATAATCCAAAATTGCTGAAATGATGGGTTCGGAGAATGATGTGGTCCATACACAACAATGCGATATCGATCCATCCTTGAAACGACGTAACGATGACTTCGATCCCCAGAATGTTTTGAAAGCGACAGCTTCTGGACTGGGCTCTTCAGAATGTATCGGTCCTTTTGTTACCAACTTTTCGCTCTCGGAAGGGTTGTTGAGTATCTTGATCTTCACCGATTCCAAATTCAAGTGACTACTGAAGTTGGAATAAACTTTTCTTTTGGTGATTGGAAAAGTATTCTTCCGACCGATAAGCTCAACTTCAAAGTATTTGACTCTATCACCAAGGGCGAATTTGACGACGTTGGCAATCTTATTCACAAAAAAGTTTTCCAAAGTGATGAATTTTATTTTTTCCATAGGACCAAACCTTGAGTTTAGTAAGGACTCTGGATCACCCTTCCCAGTCGCCGGTAGATGAATATCATAAATGAAGTCGTACTTGATATTGTTGATCTTATTGATATTTGTTAAGAAGACGTTGGAAAATTGGTCCTGTACAACATTATTGAGCATCAACAAAGTTTCTTGAGCATACATCTTCAACATTTCATAGGAAGAAATAGACATCTTGCTTAAAATGTTTACTTTCGTAGTTTTGTCATAGAGGGTTGGTGTCTGGAATCCTTCTTCGAAATATTTAGAAGGTGAGGATGTATCGGAATGAAATTCTAGATGACCAGTAGAGCAAAAATCTGTTGTGGCTAGAATCTTGATGATACCTTTGAATAATTGATAGGAAGAGAAACCATGTAACAAAATCTTGTTACCGTTGATACCACCACCGTTCAATAATGCTGACATTAGGACCATGAATTCGAAAGTCCCAAAACCTCCAAGCCCTCCTGAATGGGCTACATCAGATGAAAAACCTCGCTGTTGCAACCATAGCCGGCCTAGTTTAGCTGCTTCCTTGAAAGATTCTGTTTGCTTCTTGGTCTTGTACAAGAATTTCAAAAATGCTTCATAAGTTGTGGAGGATAAGACTGCAAAATTGTACAGTGGCGTGGCTGGCAACGGTACATCTTTCCCCTCTTGTGCTACTCGAATACAGTTTCTATTTGGTAATAGTTTCTTTGGATCAAAGATCTTATACGGAAAACCAATAATCAAGTTGATCGAAAATTTGGTCTTGTAGAAATTGTATTCAGATTTTGTCGCCTCACTGTGAGATGGTTTACAATAAAGCTTTAAAATTGGTAAAAGCCTATCCCCGTTCAGGTATGAGTATTCTAGTTGCAGGAAATCGTCCAAGTTTTTCTTCTTGATGAGAATTGTCAAATAGTGAGTCAAGTAAGCTAGATAAACACTTCTCTTGTGCAAACATCTAAAATTTAAGAAGTCCTTCTTTTCGAACAACTTAGCTGGCATCGTTAATAAAACGTCGATTGTCGATCCAGATGGCTGATGGATTCCTGCTTTCAACGCGAATGAGCCTATTAATGAGATGTCTGGGGTCTTGTAATCCACTTTATAGTTGGTATGAGCAAAATCTGGTTTTGGATCCACAAATGGGATAGTAACAATCTTACCTTTGAAAAAAGCATCGGCCTCAGCAAGACTTTTTTCTTCCCATTCAGGCACTTCGTTGATCATATCGTGTAACATATGCAGAAACTTTTCCACTTTTAGAATATGAGAATCCTTTAGCTTGACTTGCTGTAGCAGTTCATCGATCTGCAATTTGAAAATGTTCGACTTGAAAAGTTCAGCTGTCTCTCTGACAATTTGAATATCTTGTGCGGCAGTATTCGCAGCAGTTGGGCCACTGTGAGGTTTGCCATCATCGTAATTATTCTCGTCGTCACTGCCCTCAGATTCACTATGTTGTTCCTCTATCTTGTCATTCTCTTCCCTTGAATCATTGAATTTCCTCTTCGATAAAGTTTCAGGTTCTATTTCACTCAACTCAGACACTCTTCTCTTCAAAGTTGACATATCTCAATGAGTGGTAAATATTGATTGGCTATAGTACAACGCACTGGGCTATTAATAAAAGAATAAAGCCTAACAACCACGAATGGGTATGGCTGGTAGTTCGTTGGTCAAAAAAAAGTGCTTAATAGCCCTTTTGGATGAGTCAACTACGTGTTTACAGCTATTTTCAATCTTCTCTCTCTTTCGAGATGGCCTTGCAATTTTTCACTTCTCTATTAGGGCTAATTTCCGCCCTGTCAGGGCTCTTCGGGTTCGACAACTGGCTGTCAGCTCAGCCTGCTAGGCAGAGCTAGGCAGAGCTAGGTGAAAAGTTAGGCGGAAAGCTAGGCGGAAAGCTAGGCGGAAAGCTAGGCGGAAAGCTAGGCGGAAAGCTAGGCGGACGCCCTCCTTCTGGCGCGGCTCGCTCCGCCTAGCTAGAGGGAGCTCTGCCTATTAGCTAGAAGGAATTTTTCAAAAGGATTTGGCAGTAAAAAATTTGCCACCTGCCAGAATTGAACTAGCGACCTTTGCATTACAAGTGCAACGCTCTACCACTAAGCTAAGGAGGCAATAAGACAGTTGAAATCTAAAGTGGTAATGTACTAAATACACCACATGAATATATATTATTTAAGCTTGTCTGGAGGACCACAAGTTGAACGGCTTCCCAGATAATGGTTTTGTGGGATTGAGGACCCTCATGAAGACCAAGCTTGCCAATTTATGATAATGATATCTAATTTGATCGATTGCCGTTGCCGATTCTGGTAAATGAAAGTATTATGTATTGATGTGTTTTTTGGTACATGCATATATAAGAACGACTACCTACTAGCTTCGTTGTCAAATTCGCTGCGTAATCTTTTGGATATTGCCATTCTCACCTTCAAGGCGGCTTATATCTTGTTCCAGTCCATTGATGTTCATCTCAAACTCGTTAGCTTCTCGTGCTCTATTCTCAAACCTCTTAGCCCTATCCTTCTCTCTTTTAGCCACAAATTGACTCTTGAAAAGTTCGAATGCCTCTGTGGTTTGATCAACCTCCTTTTGGAGTCTTTCCTGTTTTGCACTAAGCTTTTCCTTCTTGGCGTTTAACTGGTTCAGGTCTTGCTGCAACTTTTGACTCTTACTCTTTGCAGTATTCAATTCTGTCTTGAGTAAATCCTCTAGCTTGCTATATTCCATTTGCTTTCTCAGATGGGCATCTTTTTGTTTCAAATATTCTTCTTCCAGTAAGGCTTCCTTGTCACTAGTCTGCTTCAAATGTTGTTCCAACTTGGCCAACGTTTTTTCACTTTGCTGTACGGCAGTCTTCAGGCTTTCCACTTTCGATGCGCTCTTTTCGTCATTCGATGCGTTTTGCGAGATCTTGCTCTTATAATGATCTATTTCCTGTCTCAAGGCATTTAACTTTTTGCTAATTTCCTTCTTGCTCTTCTTCAACTTCACACGACCCTCGGCCAAGTTGGTATTAGTGGTCAAGACTGAGTGTTTCAAAGTTAATAATGGAGACAAAAACTTTCTATGATAATAGGAAGGGAAACTAAAATCAATATTCTCGAATCTCTCAGACGCCTCTTGACCCCCTACAGTCCTGACCATCAGGTCGGCAATCAAATAGTCCTCCAGCTGGTTCAGTCTGTTGATAAACTGAATATCATAAGAGCAGGCTGGAACTAGGCCACCAACAACGACCAACTCTTCGCCTTCATGTTCCAGAATAAGAGCGCATGAAACTTCAGACCAAATGACACCGTTGACAAGAACGATAAGTTCACCTTCATGCAAATTCTCAATTTGGAACGTTATAGAGTTACTCGCAATCTCCACGATGCAAACTTTGAAATCGTTGTCATTTTTATTGAAAATATTATCCTTAGTTGATACTAAGTGCAATTGAGCGTAATCATCAGAAGCTGTCTGTGCAATCACAGCCATTGTCCCAGACGATTGCAATTTATTGAAAACGCTCTCAGTGACTTCATCATTGAAACTATTATTTGAATTAGTGGGTGTGATGCAATTATCCGCGACCTCATTATCAGAACCTGTCCCTGAGTTTGTTGGGGTCAACGAAACTTCTCTCGTTCCATTCAAATATTTTTTCTCGAAATTGGTAGTCTTCAAGGTTACGACGATTGACCACAAAGGCGGTATCAAATGCTGGTTTTTCCTCTTGAAAAGGTGACGGATGAAATTCTCTAGATTACTAGTGACTGTAACGTCAAGGTTTAAGTTACGAGTCTCTCGATTTTTCTTGAAATCCACTTTGATCTCATAAAATTGATTTGTATAGGTCTTCGCAGCCTCATCGCTCTCTGTTCCTCGAGATGTGGTAGGCGAAGGTAGTGTGACATTGGTGGTTCCTGCTTGAAAGTTATTCTCACTCGTAAATGTCAAGGAGGGTTCAAAAGACTCAAATTGACTTACGACCTCGGTGAAATATGGCGTGGGTGTCTGCCTTTCGACGTTTTTCTTATGATAATTAGCGGTTAGATTTGCCGCGCTGTAAAGGCCCGGACTGGAGTTGGTAGTCGCATCTTGAGTGCCGTTAATACCCCTGTCGGCGAGACTTGCTGGTGGATTCTGTGATATTGTAGCTTCGAAGGAGGGTTTGGATGTGCTTCCAGAACTAATTCTCTGCCCTGCTCCTCGATTAGCTTCATTTTTGGGCAAGTATGCCTTTTTAGAGATTTTTACTTTATCGTCGTAATGGTGAGGGTTCAACGTGCTCTGACCGAATTGATAGACCACGATATGGAATGAGATGTAATATAATAAATGACGTCCATACCTGTCTATCCATGGCAGTAACTTTCCAGTTGAAAGGAGGTTCTGAGCCAGCTTCTCGCCATCAAGCGGCGTTGCAGACTTGAGTAATGGAATTGATAAAGAGTAAATTGAACCCAGCTGACTTAGAACCTCATGTAAATGTCGAATGACACCACTTTTTCGGTAAATGTGCAATGTCGCAGCATATAATACTGAACATGAAGTCGCGTAACTCAAACAATCGCTAGGGTCATTGATCATAGACGATGCTAAAATGGAAAGCGCCAAATTCTCGATAGGGTTCATGAAGTAATCCTCGCCGTAAAACTTCAATATCGTTGCAAATATCATCTCGCCTAATAATAAGGGTATTGACAGATTGAGCCTATTTTTCCGAGTGTAAGATGCAGTTGATTTCCTATCGGTTGGATTCATTAGATATTCCGTACTTGATTCATGATCAACGTGAGATACTTCAGTCATGGGAGGGGATGGCTTTTTGGACAAAAATAATGTAATAAAGGAATTTGCCAAGAAGTTTCTGCACCTCGTTGCTATAACAAAAGAGATCAACAAGCATAACGATGCAAAATGATTGAAACTTAAAAACACGATAAATAGTGCCAAGGTATCCTTGAATCTATGCTTCCTCGCAAATGCAATAGGTTGGTTATTATCGGATCGATGATGAGACTGGCGCTTCATTTTGTTTGCCGATTTTGACCGAAAACCAGGCAAATAAAGTGTCTGCTAGATACCCAAGAGCCAAATGCAACTTACCGGCCACTCAAAGTCCAGACTGCCACTATAATTACGACTTCCAAACTGACATTCAGTTGTCGATGATTTGTGCCTAGAATTTTTACTGGGTGAACTTTCTTCGTTCGTTCGCGGTATAGCGATGAAAAAGTCACGTGATAACGCTATTACTGACTAAATATGGATGTATTGTTACAAATATAGGTTGATGAGAAACCTATGCATGGATGATTAGCTCTTGTTGTCATGGTTGTTGGTAGCTTGTGCTCCCTTGGTCGGTAGTAGTGATTCTGATGCGATTGCCGCAAGTGCACCCAGTGGATCCATGGCGAAGTTGAAGTTCTCTCGAGATGGTTGAGGTACTGATGGATATATGACTGGTGCATTGCCAGGTGTAGCAGGGGTGGCATTTGCGGCAGCAGGTTGTATTGGATTTTGGCTCTCTGGATTTAGAAGTAGGGAAATTGAACTGGACCTGCGGTCGCTTGGTGATGATGAAGACGAAGTTTGCAGTTCTTGAACCATCAAATTACCTATTTTGGGACGCACTGCGCTTAATTGTTGACTCTGTTGCAAATGGCTAAAATGTGGAGGTTGTGTTGGAGGATAAGTTGGCGAGAAAGGTTCCTTTCTGTCGTGATTGTTTAGAATATTGATGGTGGATGAGCTGACGCCGACAGGCTTTTCGTTTCTGGATAGCAAGTTGTCCATGGGAGATCCAGACGGAATTGATGAGCGATTAGCAAGTGGTTCTGGTTTTAATGTTTCGGTACCGGTAGTGCCAGGTAATTGAATCGAAGGTAATCTAGGAGGAGGAAGAATATTGTTTGGCGTAGATGCCTGAGAGAATGAATCTTTATTCAGATCTGGAATAAATGGCTGTGGTGGCGTAGAAACATCGTACGGTAACCTCTTCTCAGAAGCAACCTGATTTGAGAAAAACCCCAAAGCAGGTCTCTGTTGAGGTGGTATGCCATTTGTAATAGGAATCGAATTCTGTTCAGCCTGAATGAGGATTTGAGACTGCTGCACTGATCCCGAGCTTGTAGCGTTTCTTTTGAAATCTGCTTCTTCCACCACTGATTTCCACCCCAATTGAGCAGCGTTTCTTTGGTAGTAATTCCTCACCATCGTTGTTGACTTTGTGCCTAGTTTGTCTGAGATGAGAGACCATTGCGAACCAAACTGTTTGAGCAGCTCAGGGAAAAGGTTTGCTTCCTTCACACTCCAATAACTAGATTTATGATCACCATTGCTCTTCTGTCTCTTTTTGTGCATGTGTTCATCGTGCATCGCACCGCCTTGATGAATTTCAACGTTTGTTCCATCAACGGTCGCTGACTCTGAATGCATTTGATCAACAATGCATTCTGGTTGAGCAGTTTGAGCACTGAGACCGTTCTCTTCAACAATAGTTTTCTCAGCATCACTTGCCGCTTCCAGGGCTTCATGTGGTCGCTTTTGAGCAATTACTGTCTCTATTTCCATTTTCTCTGGCAAAGGCTTGTGAAGCTGCTCGTCGACAACCATATCGTCTTCCTGTATCGACTGAGCTACAGCTTCAGTCGTGGCCGTACCGGATTGCTTCTCATTGACAACATTATCCTTCTCAGGAACTTTAATTTCAACTTGTTGCATCTGCTTTGGTGGTTTTTCTTCAGAGTGCTCTTCGCCTATAGTCGTAGCCTTTACACTATCTTCGTCCATCTCACCAACGTTCTCGGACTCGGAGTATGAAGGAACTCCATTTTCGGTTTCACCACTTCTCTCTTTCTTCTTCCGACGTTTGGCTATTGCGCCCTTTTGCCTCTTCTTGTTTCTATCATTCAACAGTTTCTTGTAGTCAACGGAGCTCTTTGTTTTATAGTAATGCATTACGCAATCTTCTGGTGATCTAAGAGCGCCCATGAATTGTGAAATCTTACCAAACTTCTTAGGGTAGGTCAGATATCCCTCTACAAACAATTTATGCTCATCCTGAGTAAAAGTATCGATACCGTCCTTCAATATCCTTGAAGCCCAAGCGTTCTTATCAGTGACTAAATTATTCACATTCTTGAATTTCATCGTGTACCTATTCACTGGATCCAGAACCATCGGAGGAATTTCGGCCGCTTGTTGATGATGTTTATAATCAGGATCGATTTGCAAAAGAACATTTTCGATTTCTGTATCATCGACGAAATCAGCTCTATTTCGCCTACGTGATGATCCAGAGAATCTTGCTTGAAGTTCTGAATTTTCTCTTTCGTGCCTCTCCCTCTCCTGTTTTTCCAATTCTTCCTTCCTCTTGATTTCCAACTCCTCTTTCCTCATCTCTTTGCTCATTTCATCCATTTGATGACATTTACTCTCCCAGGTTGATTGAAGTTCTAGGAATTGTTTCTTTAACGTTAACTTCTTCCCATATTCAAATCTTTTCAAAGTGGAAAGATGGCGGCAAAGGAGCGGTCGTACAGCCTGCCTATGAATCAGGATGTTCTGTTTTATGAAAGGGTAGGACTTTACTGATCTTATTGGATTCTTAAGCAAATATCTTTGATCTCTTATAATTTCTTCTCTAGGTTGATTCTTTAATTCCCATAGTCTTGTCTCCGCTCTTGTAAGTGGAAAAATACATTTGTCTATTGGTTTTATCGGTATACTGTAATTGACAATTGGTTCATATCTTGATAATTCTTGTATATTGTTCTTTGATAATTTGGGATCGTAAATAAATTCGTAATCATCATAAACCTCTGATTTTTCCGCATGAAAAATGGGTTTCTCTTGTGTAATCTCCTCCTTGGTCGTTTCGTCCCTGTCTTCATTTTCAAAAGTATCCCATAAACCATCGGATTTTTTTAGGTCAATCTTCTCGTCTACTGGTTCTTCATCCACGGCCATTTTCGGTTGTTCTTCTTCGGGGGTTCGCACAGATACTGGCTTCTCTAAATGAATTCTCTTATGATCTACAGCGTGTTGTCGTTCCACACTCCGAGTTGTTTGCGTCACGGAATTTATTAGACTGGAACCCAGGGAGTTTGGGTTGGAATTTTTACCTGACTCAGAGAGACTTTCCGACTCTTCGCTGCTCTCTTTACTCTGTACGGTTGTTGGTATAGAATTATTGTATCGATTAGGCCGACTAACTGGTGCCAAAACCGGCGATGCTGCTGTAAATTTACTCCTCTGTGTCTTCCAAAAAGGGGCTCTCAAGCTATTGTAATTGTCATAATCCGATTTCGACCCACTATGTGATCTCCACTTATTGCTTCGCGAATAATAGCCAGAAGCACTGTTGGAAGTCACGACATTTGCCTGTCCATTGGAATAATGATACGAAGCATCCATTTCCATCGATCTAGGTCTCGTTTGCCGACTGTTGTTGTACCTGCTCCCCGAATAACGAGACTTCCCGTCAGGTTCCTCAGACTCCGGATTATACCTGCTTCTGCCAGACGTGGGTCTACCGGACGAGCTGGGATCATACCTACTTGTTCTAGCTGGTTCCACTGGGTTGTTTAACGGTAATGTTGGTGTACCAGGATAAACTTTCTTACCAAACGATCCAGTACCATGTCTCATCGGGCCTCCGCCCGAGTAATAGTACCGTTTTTTCGCTGGAGGCGGATGCGACATCTAAAAACAGTCTAGCTGCTCTGCTCTTATCGCTCCTAATGGCCCTATAGTTCTTCAAACAACACCTCTTGTGGTTCGTGGTTGTTGTTAGTCATGAACCATTTTTTTTCCTTTGATTAATCAATCTTTAAAACCTCGAAACCGTGAAGAGTGACACTTAACTAGCAATAACTGTCAATTTGGACCTCATAGCACCATTCTCAACTGCCAATGGCAACCCATCTTAACCAGTACGTGGGCTTCTACCTCTGGCCGGTCTTTTTTCCACGAAATTCCCACAAAATATGAGCAACTGATTCCCACGCATCGACAAACGCACCGCTATTGTCTCCACACAGCACTAGTACGGCCCCCAGAGGTTTCACAAACCTTCAAGACAACCGTTTGACACTCACGCAACTTGCTGCAAGCTATTTTATCCCGATGAGGTAAAGCTTTACATAACGCCAAATGGCTGGCTTTTCTCATCAAGAAAAGAGACACGTCTGAAAAAAAAATGCGATCTGACGCGTAAACTAGTTTCGTGTTTGATCAGGTATAAGAAGACCTTCCTGATCTGTTTGACAGATTCAATCATTGTTGCTCAATGTGGTGAGAGCAATTCAGTGATTAATGATGAGTGGTGGAGTTGTGGTTAGTGATGGAAGAGTGCTAAGGTCGCGAAAGAGAATTTGTGAAGAAGTTGTAGTTCCTAGTACGCCTAGGAAGAAGCCAGTTCGTCGCAATGTGATCCCATTGACCCCTCCTAGTAGTATGGAGAAGGTTGAAAAGGTTGTGCAGCCTACGCTTTCTCCAGTGAGGTTGGTTTTTGGCAAGAGCTCCGTGTATTCCAGGACAAAGGCGTTGTTACAGAGGTCTTCTGGGGTTTTCACAGAGGCAGAGGGGTTCCTGCCGACTAGACAAGTTCAGCATTCAAGAATTCTGGAGTTCTTGAATAGGACCGTCGGTGGCCACGTGAGCAGTTCCTTATACATAACGGGTCCGCCTGGTACTGGAAAGACAGCTCAAGTCGAGGCTATTGTGAGGGATAGGTTCGTTCCGGTCAGTGACAAAGATCTTTCAAATGCTCGTACGTATCGTTTGCCCAACGGAGTGGTCGAGAGAGTGGCTGTTTCTTCGATAAACTGTATTGCTATCAATGATCCATCGACAATCTTCAATAAGATCTATATGTCGCTAGTATCGAACCCAGAGCCTGGCGCTACTGTGAGAACGATGTCAGATTTACAAAAGTTCCTGGAGACTTATTCTGGTACGACGAGTTTTTTGGTTATCCTAGATGAAATGGATAAATTGGTTCATTCAAATTTGAACGATACAAACTCTACAAAGACCATATTTGAACTTTTCTTATTAGCCAAATTGCCATCTATTAGATTCACGCTGGTTGGGATTGCTAATAGTCTCGATATGAAGGATCGTTTCCTATCGCGTTTAAATTTGAGACAGGATCTGTTGCCTGAGACTCTGGTTTTCCATCCTTATACGCCCGATGAGATGTATGAGATTGTTATGAACCGTCTGAAAAGGGTTGCCGACGAGGAGTGTGTTTTCAATCCAATGGCTATAAAATTCGCAGCAAAGAAATGTTCCGGGAATACTGGTGATTTAAGGAAAGTCTTTGATGTGTTAAGGAGTAGTATTGAGGTGGTGGAGTTGCAAGTGATCGCATCGAAACTAAGGGATAAGGAAACCAACTCATCCTCGATACAAAAAGTTGGTTTGCCTCATGTCGCGAAAGTATTTGCACAGTTCCTGAATACCTCTTCCACAAGGTCCAGAGTCAGCAAGTTGAACGTTCAACAGAAGCTTATCCTTTGTGCTATTGTCCATAGAGAAAAAACTGACATTTTTCAGGCACATTGTTCGCTAGATGACACTTACGACTACTACATGAACTTATTGACTGGTAAGAACGCGTTGGCCCCTCTTAAACGCAACGAGTTCTTGGAGACATGTAATGCATTGGAAACATGTGGCGTGACGACTATCTTCCAGGGAAGATCAAGAGGCAAGACAAGACATGTAGTAAGAATGATAAAATCCTCAGTTGACGAAAAAGAATTCCAAGAAGAAATGAGCAAAATTGAGATCCTAAGATCTTTCTTAACAAAATGAGCATTCAAAATTTAATTTTTAGCATTAATTAGCATATATCGCATATAATTTGATTTTTTATTGATTTTTCACTTTCAATGACGTTTTTCCATATAAAAGGCATCCCCGAGATTTGGAAGATCAGCAAATATATCAGGACTAAGATTTTATCGCATTCAACCCTTCCATTCTTTTACTGTTATTACTTCAATATTTCAAAGTTTAATGAAAACTCGAAATTCTGGTTCAGCTGCCCATATTGTGATACTCTGCCTATGTTGGTATCTAATCTCGTCCCTAGGTTCCCAGGTGACAAAAAGTATACTGACCATATATCCAAAACCTCTATTTCTAGGTGAGTTTCAGTTTATTTATACGGCTTTCTTGGCTGCTATATGTTGCTTCATAGCTCATCGATGCAAAATGTTCTACCGATGGTTTCCAAGAGGTACATTTCCATTGTATTATGAAGACGAAACCCGGGAAAAGAGACAGATCAAGACATTGACTCGACCAACGAAACATATTCTGCTTACCGTACTGCCATTGAGTTTCTTTCAATTTGTTGGAAAATATTTTGGTCACACAGCAACCTCTTTAGTGCCAGTATCTACGGTGGCCAGTATTAAGACTTTATCTCCGGTGTTCATCCTTATATTCCAGCGATTACTGAATGTTCAAAGGACAAATATGAGTGGCCTGATATATTTCAGCTTGGCCTGCTTAATTATGGGAGTTTGGATTATTGTTGGTGAGGACAATGCTCAAAGAACCAACGACTCCAAAAAATCGCAGATAAACCCCATTGGGCTGTCCTCTTATGGTGTGCTGTGTGCAGTATCTTCGATGCTCATATTCGTCGCACAAAATATCTATGGGAAGAACGTGTTCACCCTTAGACGAGAGGGTTCCTCGGAGAAGCAAGATTTGGCCAGAGATGGTTCACCTTTACCGATATTTGTTGAAAAGAAAACCACAATGTCATGTCCTAAGAGTTATGATAAATTGACCCTCCTGATATACATACCGCTGGTCGGTTTTTGTTTATCGTTCTTGTGGTTCATAAATCTGGAATTACCAAGCATTTGGACCGACGTCAAGGAGAATGGTATGGCGATCATCCCTTGGAAGCTACTTTTGCTCAACGGGACGTTCCATTTCATGCAAGCCATGATCACTTTTCACTTAATGGGAGAAGTCTCAACCTTGACATATTCCATTGCCAATTTGATGAAAAGAATAGCCATCATTACAGTAAGCTGGGCATTCTCGGGAGCAAATGTTAATATAAAGCAAGTGATAGGTCTGATTTTGAACATGATTGGATTGTTTTTTTATGAAAGACACAATAGTAAGAACAAACCCGCAAAATTGCATTAAGAGTACTAATAAGAAGTTGTAAAGAATAGATAGATTAGTCGTAAGTCACATTATAAGATTATGGTTTTATTTCCATAAGTAAAGGAAACCATGAGTGTCCCCTGCCATTATTTCAAGTTTTGGTGTCTCTTTCACAATTTCGTCATCGTCCTCAGAACTGTGAATTCTCAGCTGAGTTCTGATAGCGGTAATTGCAAAACGTTTACCTGTTTCCAGCTGCCGAATAAACCTCAATTTCCACTTTTGCTCTAGGACAAGCTCGTAAATTTGTAAGGTACCATTGTCGCATCCGACTACAATCACTTCCTTTTCTTTCCAATATGCATGACGTTTGGAACCCAAGTCGACAGAAGAAAAATTCACGAACTCTATGCTCGTGACTGTCGTATCGGGATTGAAAGGCTCGCTAATGTACAACATGCCGCTGAAGTTGTATACCATCAGCATCATATCCATGGTGAAGACGGCGATAGTACCTTGATTCTGGGAAATTGCAGCTTGCGAAGCTATTGACGATATACGTCTCACTATCTTATAGTCAATTAGGTCCCACAAATAAATGGTTCCATCGGTGTCCAGAGAAAGTAAAGTATTATAGTCGTAATATACTTTAATGTCCTTGACTTCGGAAAGGTGCCCGTAAAGTGTTCCTAAGCAGCTGAGCTGTGCGCTTTTATTACTTCTGATCCCCTCATATCTCCAGATCTTGACTATTCCGTTTATATCACCAGTAACAAACTCTTGTTGTCTCCAAAGAGAAAAGCTTGAAATTCGAGAGCAGTGCAAAAAGTCGTATGTCTCTGGTCCTATTTGTAAAGAGAACTGTCCTTTCATTCTCAATGGCAACAAGTGAGAACTGCTACTGATAGTGACATCCAAGAATGGATATGCCTTCCAGCAAACTGTCCCATCAGGATACACTTCCCAGAAAATATAACGCACTGCGATGTCGTGAGTATCCCGTTTCTGCGGCTGATAAATATGGCTGGGTCTTTGCCTTAACTGTTGCCATATGTTTTCATTGATATGTTTAATTTTGGTTACAATTCTTGTTGGATGGTCGTCTTGAAAGATTTGTAATGGGGTTTGTCCAAAGTTATGAATGATTCCTGTCACTGCTCGTCTCTCATTTTCATCACTAATGCTATCCAAATAAACGGCTCCAGGATAGCTGAGATTATTGAAAACATTGATGGCCGCTAATGCGTTTTCGCCTCGCTGCTTTGACCCAAATATCAAATCAATCCATAAATGAAGTTGGGATGAGACGTAAGGACTTTCCAGTGCCTCTCTGTTTTTGGCTATAAATATCTTGGGATCGTTCTTCGCCCATGGAGGCAATGTGACATCGCTAACCCTGTTGCCTTGTTGATCTTTACCGAGATCGAAATTATTCAGGTTCACGAGAAACTCTGGGAGGAAAAAAAACTCTGGTGTCAACTCACGTACATCGGTCGTATTCTCAATCGCTGCGGATGACCAGGCACGCCCAATAGAATTGAATAGGCGATCAGCGTGCCCAAATTTACCGTCCTGCAGTAACAGAAAAGAGTCGACATATGGCTTCAAACGGATTAGATACGACGAAACTATCATTGCAGAGGAGTAGTGAGTACCATAATGAAATGGAGGTGAGTCAGGATCTCCTAAAGATTCTAAAGCTTCGTACCTTTCAATGAATTGAGCTCTTCTTCTTTCCGACTGAGCACCCATGGGTTTAGACAGATCCCTGAAAGTCAAGGGATCATCGAGGTCCAATTCTTCACTGGTGTAATCTGCAATGACCCAAGGAAAAACGGGATATTGAGTGATATCGTTAAAAGTTCTGCCGGCGAGCGTGTTTATTGTCATCAGATAGTAAAAGTTTGAAAGCTCTCCCTTTTGCCACTTAGTCGTTGCTGAGAACCCCTCTGTAATACTCAAACTTGTTGCGAAAGCTTTGACAAATTTTGTCTTCAAAGTAGTCTTGTAAATGCCGTTTTGCAAACCAATTGTACCGCTACTGTTATTCAGTTCTTGAAGAGTAGTGTACAGCACTGGGTCAATATTTTCATTTTTAGGAAGTTTATCAAGAACATAGTAAACGTCATCTCGGTAACTCTTGTTCTTAAAGCTTAGGAAAAAGCTTGTCCCATTCTCAAACATGAGCTCCATGGCCGCATCTCTTAATAAAAAAGGTCTTTTAATAACGGAAGCGAGTTCCGGCAGCTTCCAGATCTGAACATCGTGACTGTTTGCGTTTCCCTGAGGCTTGCCTATTGAACCGGTGATTAAGCTTATGTTTGCATCTCTATCAGAAAGAGGGACCTCTGAAAGTTTGAGAACCCTGTTTTCCGCCTTAACAAAACTGTAGTTGCTCACAAAATACAAATTATCTTGACCAAATATCAAAACACCCTCCCTCACGTCCAAACCAATGACAAGGCTGGTATTCCATATTCTTCTAATGCTGTCATTGCCCTTTAAAATCTTGAGAATTTTTCTATTCTCATCCTCCTTGTCACCGGTTAGCACTTCTAAGGTATCTAATTCTGACATTAGATCATATGATAGGAGGCTCTTGTTTGTTGTTTTAGGTTGAGTCTCCAAGGACATTCTTGAATCAAATTCCATCTTCTGCTGATCGCTGTTGGTATCGATTTCGCATATGCCACCAGCTTCTACGAACGGAGCCAAGCGACCTTTCATTCCATTGAAATTTTCAACAGAATCGATCCCCCAATCGCAATCACTTGAACTACCCAACTGCAGGCCTACCGTATATCTGAGCTGCTTTACCAATGCGAGATATTGCTGGCCATGTAGTAAGTAATCTTCTTCCTTGTCCGTTACAAAATTGGTATGATGTTTTTTAAAATTGATCCTCAAGTTTCTATCGAGAACAGCGTTATCGCTTCGAAAGAGACTATTTCTCTTTCGGAGTTCGTTTATTTTCGACTCCATTCTCAAATCTCGATGAGCACAAACTTCTTTAGATAAACGATCCACTGAATACATGCATGCACGTTCCTTAGACTCAATGCTGGAGAAAGAGCTGCTCACTGCATCAACTTGAAGCCGGTTTTCGAGAACACTGATATAATGCTGAATAGACTCAGTATCAGTTTCTGAGCGCACCTGGATTACCGTAAGTATGATCGAGAGATCATCCTCGCCCAGCGCCTGGGAAGCAAACTCATCGCCTTTGCTCTCAAGCACCATTTTTAACGAGTCTGTGAGTGTTTTGTTAGATCCTTCGGTGATGATTTGTTGAAATAAAGACCAACACATAAAACGAGCTATACCGTCACTGTAGTGGGAAAAATCATTATCTAAGACTTCAACTCCATAGTCAATGAAAAAAGTGGTGCAACATTGAAGACTATCGCGGTCAAGCGAGCCGTCCTTCCACAAGCCAGGATACAATAACGCCAGCGACGTAAAAGCAAATGCATCAACTAGCGATGTCATAGTAGCTTTTTTACAGCCGTGTCTTTCCTTTGCCGATTTAATGCATGCTAAAGTGCATTTAAGCATATTAACATAAACAATTGGCTCCATCTTAAAAACAATGAGAAGCTGTTTGAGCCTGTTAAATATATGCTGAAAATTGAAAAGCATGCAATCGCTTTCAAATAGTCTCTCCGTAAAGAACTCTGTCATTTCCTTCAAGTCCGTGAAAATAGCTGGAATTATGGATCTCAAATATGCAAGCTCGAAATAGTCGAACTCATTTTCACCAATGGCTAGACTCCTCATCTCTCCATGAGGCGGACTTATCGTTGCTTCAAAGTATCGCTCAAAATCCCATACTCCCATACTCATCAGAGCCTTTGTAACGTTGTCCGCTAGCAGTTTCTTGATTACGCTAGCTGATCCCTCGTAAATAGAAGAATTTTGCGGTTTTGTCAGAGTAGTTAGAATATCCAGGAGAGCTGAATACAATGATACCATGAACGAATCTAGCTTAGTCTCCTCGCTAACTCTAGCCAGAATTGAGCCCAATTTTTTGATGAAGATAGTGATGAAATAGTCTAAATCCATCTGAAATGTATTACTAATGTCGTTTACCACTGCCCATTCCAGCAGATTAATCGATAGCAGTTGTAGTTCCTTCATAATTACTGTTGCATTTGGATGAATGATACCGTTTTCAAATTGTTTGAGATTAAGCTCGACATTATAGTCTCCTAGGGAATAACCATATAATAAGTAGACAACGTCTTCATAGTAGCAGGAATCCGCATTTTTAAGCATGTAAAATAGGAGATCTAATCCATTGCTCCTAATGAAATTTTTGTATGCGGTCTCATTCACCAACAAAACTTTGAGCAGAATGTTCAAAATAGTCACTGGGCTTCTTTTACCGAGTATAGTCTCACCGAGAGCCATCAGTAAAAATTTGCAGGAAATAGAGTCGGTAATACAGCGAATTTTGTTTGTCTCGGTAGTATCCAATACTTCGGTGAACAACGAGTCAACAGCATCAAATGCAACTTCACTGTTTTGATAGAATCCACTTTTGAGTTCAGAGTATGAGAATTGAAGAAACCATTGAATATTAGCCCTGCGTAACTCATCCTTCAACAATAAATTGTACACATTGGAAAGGTCGCTCGATAATTCATCAAACACATTCGGATATCCCTGCTGCTCAGCAAAAATGTGCTGATTATTGCAAAAAGTCTTTAAAACATTCAGCTTTCGAAGTTTTTGTGAGTTCAACGAGCAAAGTTCCGAGGCCTCTATAAGACTACCAATCTGAAATAATAAAAATCGTATTATCTCTACTCCACCGTGACCTGAGTGAGATTCCGAAGAGCTTGTGTACCAAATATCAATATTTAAAATCAGAGACTGATAAGCGCTTTCGTCCTCTATCAGAGATTTGCTGATATTGGAGAAGTTCCATCCGCAAAATTTCTGAAATAAGTTGAAGAATTGTATTGGCAGCGATAATTTTAATTTTCTTCGTACTCTTGTGACCAAGATATGTGATAGTAGTGGAAATCCGTAATCTCTCCTGTACAGGGCCCGCATATAGTTATTTCGCAGAATAGTCATCAAGTGAGACAAATATTGGAAAAGTTCGTCCATATCTCTGGAATTCTCAAGATTGCAAAGAATGTATCTAAAGCAATTGATAGACTGGAATATTGGAACTAAAGGAGCAGGTCTGTAATGAAAACATTTTCCCATCGCCATGTATGTGAAAGAACTGTCCTGCAATTCCTCATGGGCACGAACCAGGGAATTCCCAGCAACACAAAGATAAGTGGGATCGAGGTCTACCATAATGCATCTTTTGATTGTTTCTCGCAGGTTCTCCAATAATCGATCAACATAGTTGGAATCTCTGCATAAGCTCTCCAAAAACTTGTCTCCTAAAGCTAACCTAATATCATGCATGTCGATTGTCTCTTCCAAGCTATTTCTGAACGAACTGCCCATCGCATGGATGAGCTTAATCGACTCTTCGGATAAGATATCATTGAAAATCACAAACCTGTAAAGCTTAAAAGAGGAAATCATGGAGCCCAACTCGAACTGATTTATAGCTGTGATCGATCCCTCAAACAAGGTGAGGCTATCAATTAAATTTCCATCGACATACAAAGAGATATCGTTTTCATTGATAGTGACAGCAATTGAATAAAGAGCCTCCGCTTGTAATTCCAGATTCTCAAATAAAGCAATAATGAATTCATCATTCGACATACAGAATTGTCCTTCTTTAATCTCCAAATATAGGTTCTTACCGACAGTCATTATTCGATTGGAAGTGATATTACTGAACTGAATGAAAAACTGTAGTGTAAATCGTGAATCTTCACGTTTTGAGGTCTTGAAGATTCTATAGCAGTTCTCAAACTGAAGAAAAGCTTGTGCTGAGGGATCTGACATTTGAGCGGCTAGACTTTCAAGCGTTCGGTAGGTCAATCCAGCTGGAAAATGCGTGTATAACTCCAATAGGTCCCTTGCTGTAAAATTGACACTTGCAACCACGCAATATAAATCGGCTAGCTTTTCCTGTACATTTATAGCGGTATCGCCGACATCTATTATCCTCCTTAACAACAGTTCCTTAATGCCCTTAATCTCTCCCAATTTCAGCTTATTCCAAACAGAGAGATCTGTCAAAGAAATGATGATTTGCAAAGCCACTGCATACTCTGCAGAATTCCAATGACCTTCTAACAGCTCTGACCAACTGTGCTCTGCTCCACTGTTAAAATTCGAATCAGTATTGGTCAATTGAAACCTTGTAGGCAACTCAGTATCCACATATGTGCGCAAGTCACAAGGAACATAGTCCTTGCCAAAAGTCTCCTGATTACTAGCGTAGTTTGTTAGGATTTCACAAAGTTGATCCTCTATGGATATCTCCAAATCCTGATCCAAAGTCAAACAAAGCGCATTTCTCAACAACCCGCCTAGTATTACTGACTGATCACTCATCGCGAGTGCTAGGACAATCCCACTGGTTGTGGTGGTTGACATAAGCTCATCGTTAAGGGGACCACGATCTATATGGTTAGTTAAAAAGCTATAAAGGCGATGGTCACGTGAAAACACTTACCAACCATCGATTAGTCCTGTTTAACTGCATATTTCTCTCTTTGTTTCCTCTGTTGTTCCTCCTTGATGGCTTTAGCGGTATCAGGGTCCATTTTCTCAAGTAAGATGGGGAAAAGTATCACTGCGATACCAGTAATGGCCGCTGCTTGTTTCCAACGACTATCCAATAGTCTTGCCAGAGGACCTGTTTGGAAAAATCCCTTACGTCTTTGCTGATAGTAAGCTCTCAATGGAGCTAAATTTACCAGAGTTATTGTAATTTGTGGATCTGTTTGCAGAGATTCCAATTGTTCTGGGTATGCTATGTCTGCAGATGGGAAAAATTCTTTACCAAAAACGTTCCTGAAGGCTTTAATCTCGTAATTAGTTCCATCATTGTCTGAATTTTTGAATTCAATTAATATTCTGTTTGGTTTCAAATTATAATCGAGTGAACTGGAGTATAGTACGTAATGCGTTGTGGCATTTAGACCTGGATTCAAAGGTACGCCCTCAAACTCGAAATTTCCATCAAGATCCTTCAATTGCACTTGATCTGAGTAGGCATGGCTCTGGGAGTAGTTTCCTATCTGGTATAATTTGAAAATGGTCCTAGGGATGGTTCCACCTGTTATATTAAAGTGGGGACTCAAATCAAGCTTCCCTTTAATACTCGCCGACAAAGATACCGACAAAAGGGATGCTAAAATACACAACCAACTCAATTGCAACATCATACGCAGCAATCGACCCTAAGAAAGCGATTTAGTTAGTTAAACTCTCCTAATGCTCATCATATCGAGTAAATCTGTACTTATGGCTGGGTAAATCACTGTTATTTTTCAACTTTTATTTAAAGTGATAAACTGTCGCGCTTTCTACATCTCTTAGTTCCACTTAAAGAAACCGTACATTCCAAGAACGAGTATTATTGTAGTGGATTTGTGACGTTATGAACTGCTATTGTGCTTGCGCATTAGTCTCATAACACTTTTTTGTACCCCAGACAACATTCTCTCTACAACTCGTTCGAGATCAATCTTTCGAACGACTCTTATTGACATGGGGAAGACTTTACAAGCTAAACTTTCCAGTGTTTCACACGGGTCGAACATCTTATCAACTAGTACATTGCCCTCTCGTAGCTTGAGAAGAGAGCTATAACATACAAATTTATCGTGACAATCTTTTGTGACTGTTTCACGACATTTTAGGCTGTGGTGTATGGGTGTGCTGAAAATCCGTAAATTCTCTGAAATTTTTTGAAATTTTTGATTATTTTTCAGTTTTTACTTTTCAATGAGATACGACGCACTCAGCAGCATCGGATTGAATAACTTCATCTTATACTACTTGAAGAGCTCAATTTGAAATTTCAATCAATTCTTGGATAACTGTTTCAAGCAAACAAACAGATCCAGAATGGCTAAAGGTACGTGCAAGGGGTGATGTCCCGTTCAAAACCGTTTAGTTATTCTTAAAGAAACTGGGTTAAACAAAAAAGAGTTAAATGGGATCTTCATGATACCGACTTTGATTGACTTGAATCAATGTTTATAACAGGGTCCCGATTGAAATTCGCCACCCTGAGCATATTCAAGTTCACTTCTAAGTTCTCTGATACCACACTGATAATTTATTTGAGTTTTTTCGTGATGATATAAGATGGCAATTCAATTTCTTTAGGGACACTAAGCAGGGTTTTTTACAAGACTTTCTTACTAACTTTACTTCTAGACCTTGTCCAAGCTCGTGACGCTTCCCAAGTTTTTGGTGTTGCTAGAATCTACGCCTCTTTCAACGATACTTTCGTCCATGTCACTGACTTGTCTGGTAGAGAAACCATCTCCAGAGTCACTGGTGGTATGAAGGTCAAGGCTGACAGAGATGAATCCTCTCCATACGCTGCTATGTTGGCTGCTCAAGATGTCGCTGTTAAGTGTAAGGAAGTTGGTATCACTGCCGTCCACGTCAAGATTAGAGCTACTGGTGGTACCAAGACCAAGACTCCAGGTCCAGGTGGTCAAGCTGCTTTGAGAGCTTTGGCTAGATCCGGTTTGAGAATTGGTCGTATCGAAGATGTTACCCCAGTTCCATCTGACTCTACCAGAAAGAAGGGTGGTAGAAGAGGTAGAAGATTATGATTTGCTTCTATACAGTTATGTATACATACATATTTACCTAATCATCACACATTCTCAGCTAACAAAAATCTTAATTTGCATGCTTGCCAGCTTAGGTTTATAATTTGTGATCTTAATTAATGCCAATGAGAATTACCATGTAACTCAAAAGTGTACGATAATATATTATTATGATTATACAGAGCTAGATACTTAGTAAACGAAACCCAAGATCTTACCAGAAACGTGCTTTCTTCTAGCTTCTTCGTGGTCCATAATACCAGCAGAAGTAGTCAAGATGACGTAACCGAATTGTCTGGCTGGCAACAAGTTTTCAGTCCACTTCTCAATGTCAGCGATCTTAACGTTGAATCTTGGAGAAATAACACCACACTTGTTCAATCTACCGTTCAATTGAATGACAATCTTACCGGATCTGTGGTCATCGATGTATTCAAATTCACCAATGTAACCGTGTCTTTGCATAACTTGCAAGAACTTGATGATAACCTTGGAGGATGGTCTAATCAAGACTTGACGTTTACCGGTCTTCTCGGCATTGTTGATAGCGTTCAAAGCATCAGCTAGGACAGAGGTTCTGGTCATCTTGGATTGCTACTATTGTATAAAAAAATCCCAAAATTCAACTACAACTAATACCAACCAATTTAAGCTGAAATTGTACAATTTACCATAATCTTACACCAATGCAAACAGCAGCTCGAGCCTACCACTACGTGGAATCATCGAGGTTGCGTGCATACGCCTAGTATTTCATTATTTTTTCAAGTGACTGTTCTTTTAATTAGCGTGGTGTTTGTATTATTTTTCGTTGTGAATACTTGTGGTTTTTGGGTTTTTTCAAAATCTTTTCTCTGTGCGTCCTTCTAAAACTCGATGCGCTCTGCCTAGCCTGCCTAGCCTAGAGGGAGTAGGCTCAGCCTAGCGAGAGACAATCTTGCCTGGCTCTGCCCAGGAAGCTCTGCCTAACTTTCCTGTCCACCTTGGAACAGTCTCCCAGCACTGAATATTCCATGCCATACTGACAATCCAAGAAATGGTAATAAAGAGAAATGCACTGAAATTTCGTTTACATTTGAATAAGGATAATAAACCAAATAACGATGCCAGTATGTTTGATTGCAATAGATTAATGGATAAATGGATGAATGAGGTTTGAAGATTGAAGATTGTGTACAGATGAGAGAATAAGAACAACAAGAAGATAAAGAGATTGAAAGAAAGAATGAGATTGTTTTCCCGTGTGGTTTGCCGTTATTGAAACTGTACAATACAATCCCTCGAATTCTAGCTCACTAGTATCCAAGTGTGATTCACCAAGAATTACGTACTAACTTAAATCATTAATATTTCTAGGCTCAAAAGTCTTTCAGAATTAAGCAAAAATTGGCCAAGGCTAAGAACCAAAACAGACCATTGCCACAATGGGTCAGATTGAGAACTGGTAACAAGATCCGTTACAACGCCAAGAGAAGAAACTGGAGAAGAACCAAGTTGGGTTTGTAAGCATACTGGAGATTTCATTCAATTTTATTCTCACAGTTTTCTCAGTTACTCAACGAATCTCATATAAAAGATTACTTTTATAGCAATATTTGTAGATTTTAACGGTTTTTCACCATCGTCATTAATTTGTTGTTCATTGGACTATATGAATATGTTTATAGTTAGTCAAGACAAGAAATGAATCGAAGAAATCGTATCAGAGAGATTCCCATTGAAAAAAACACCACAATCATAAAGTTTGCTTTCAGATACTATCTAGCTAAGAAAAGTGTTCAATAAACTCATCATTTGATTTCTTCGATTCAATGTAATGACGTCCTCGTCATTACGATCAAAAATACTCTTTTTACTGGTGTCTTCTTGCTTAATGTCGAGTATATCTTCATGAAAGCTGTTTCCTTTTATATAGTGCAAGGTGTGAAAATCTATTTTTTTTAATGGCGCCCAGCGCCAGCGAGAAAGTTTAATTAAAAAATACATACACATTAGGGCTAGGATATTAGTTATGGAGCGAAAAAACCTGGTTTGGGTCCAAAATCATCTTCCTGAATGATAGCACCAGCTTGGCGAGTCATCTCCACGTAGATACATTCCTCAGTATGTAAAATTTCATTTGCAGTAGGTCTTTTCTTGTAATTTGGTTCGATCATCCATTTCACCATTCTTTCTAGGGATTCTCCATCAATTAAAAATCTTGGCACCCAGGGTGGAATCTCGGATTTTTCTTTCAATAGATTGACCGTATCTCTGTCGTGGTAGTCCGAGATCTCGGTCAGGTTTGTGTCGACTTTCGAATTGTCAGAGAACAGAGATTCCGAATGAATGTCATTTGCACTTAATCTCCCAGCGTCGGATAAATCACCAGAACGCAATTTGTGCCAGGCGTTACCGTTATCGGGTAAAACCACATTTGCTGCGATTTCTACTACAACAAGCCCTAGGGAAAAAATATCAGCTTTGAAATCATAGACGCAATCCGATATTATCTCTGGTGCAATGTATTCTCGATCGCCTTCATTTTCACTTCCGAAATCTTCCAAGGGCAGATGTGTTGCCATCCCAAAGTCAGCTAACTTTAAATTACCCTCAAAGGTGATCAGTATGTTTGCAGGTTTCAAGTCCAAATGCACTATATGACAAGAATCATGGATGAACCTCAAAGCTAAGCTCAGTTCCACAATAATCTTCCATATTCTCCAATCTTCCAACCTCGTCTTCTTCGCCACTATCTGCTCTTGTAGGAAACTATCGAGTGTACCGTTTTCACAATATTCAGTCATGATATAGAATGAACCTTGGTGTTTCCATGAACTAATGAAACCAATCACATACTCTTTACCTTCTTGATCCAATACGCTCTCACTGATCTCTGAAAGAATTTTAACTTCCTGTAAGATTCGTCTGATTGAAGAATGTTTACTTGGCTGTATCGCTTTGACAGCGTATTTCTTGTTAGTTTGTTGGAAAGTCACTTGGTAAACTGTAGAAAACTGGCCATCTCCTATGCTGGAGACGTTGGTGAATTTTTCAAATAGATGTGAATCGGGATTCGTCGTAACTTTTGCATTAATGAACCTTCGCGTATGTTTAGGCGATGACTCAGCAGTGCTTTTGTTGGAACTTTCTATAGCCTTTGTCTTGGCATTCAAGATGGATTTCTTGCGAGTAGGTGTAGTATCGGTACTACTACAACTTGCGTCATTCTGGTAAGCTTTTGAGCCCTTTGGCGGAGGTAATATACTGAAATAAGATAGATCGTCCGACTTTGGATCCTCTGTGCGTTGGTCGTTATTATCCGTCCCGTAAAGATCGTCAGTGAACTGTTGCAAACTGTTGGTCAGGTCATTGTTGTTCATGATAACAGAGTTTCGCGATTTCTTTATCTTCTTATATCGACTAACATGGAACTGCGGTGGTAATTTCTCATGTCGTACTTTGAAACCTCTCTCATTATCATCTTCGCTCAATGGATTGATCAGTGGGGAAGCGTCTATCATCAATTGCGGAATGGAATTAAAAGAAGGTGATTGCATATGGAGCGAAGTTTCTTGGGTCATATTGTAACTTCGGTTACTGAAGTTTGGTGAGCCACAGATTGAGTTTGAGAGCCTCGAATTCTCCATCAGGGGCGATTTCTTCACTGGTGTATCTGGTATAGAAAGTTTCTTCGGGAAGCTAGACTGTGCCACTTTTGACACTAGTCCCGTTGGGGCAAGAAACGCGGTTTGATCAGGTACCGCAAGATTCCTCGGCGGTGAATTCTCTTGATCATGCTCATGAAGTTCCTGAATTGGTGCCCAGGATAGGGCCAATTTTGAACCTGTCGGTTTTCTTCTCCATTTCTTCGTAATTTCTGGGTCGTTTATAAACGGAGACATCTCATGCTTTGACTTTCTTTTGCTATCAGCTGTAGTAGGAGTCGAGGGACTTTCATCGTTGAAAGGGGACCATCTATCAATATATTCATCCACACTACTATCGTCAACCTGTTTGTGGTCCCCCAACGCAGTATTACTTAAGGACAAATTCAAAGTACCCACACTCCTGGTCATCTTATTGTTTGCATAGGGGTAAAAGGTCAAAATATTGGAACCACTACCATTACTGCTTGGCCCACCTTCTAATTCTTCCTCTTCTTCAAACATATCGAAGTCATCATCATCATCTTCCTCTTCCATGATAGTAGGCTCTAAAGGCCCGTTTCGTATCTTATAATGGCCAACCATTGTCTGGTTCAGTAGAGAACCAGCAATTCACTTGATGTACTTTACCTCTCAAGATCAATAAGAGTGATAAAACCTGATTGTGTGGTTTTCAAGTGATGTGCGATTGCCTTTGCTAACCTTTCCCAACACCATGTGCATGTTCATTCTCAAGACAACAATGATTACAAGACCAATGGAAGCATTCGTGTTAGTTTTCCAAAGCTTGACGACCATCTTACGTGTTTTCGCGTCGCCGCCGTTTTCGTGTTTCGTCAGTTAAGATGGAAAGTCGCGTTCTTTCAGGAAATAGTCGATAACCAAGTCGAAAGATCTACTTGTTATGCGATATGAGATTACTAAAGGTCTGAGAGTGTGGTAATGCAACTAGGGTGTGAGCTAAGTCTCTTTCTTCCGCAGTCTGAGAGTTAAATAAACTAAAAAAAAAAAAAAGGAAAAATAGATCTAGGCCCCATAGGATTGCTAGCGATCTAAACACCCCCATTGGGTGTATTGAACTAAATTGAGCTACTAGTACGTGAAATCCCGTTTTTAAAGCTTGATTCCTACGATATTTCCTCGAGATGATGCTCCGCAACTTCAATTACCTTTTTAGGAAATGTGATTTACGGTGCGGGCACATAGGCACGGCTCTCGAGGCTTGGCATTACCAATAATTCCAACGACAGAAACCACGAACAAGAGGCTGAGCTGATTTTGCACTTGTAGTAGTCTGGTTAGGTAAGTAGAAGATTCAGATACTTGGAGAAAAATTGCAACGAAATTGGTTTACTGGTGAGAAGTTGGTCTACACACAGAGATCCAAGCCTACTCATATGACGCAAAAGTTGTAACCATCCATTTGTTTAGCAAGACCTTCCCAGCGTGCAATTTTCCCTCCTTTTCTCATGTTCAAGCTATGACTAACTCGACAGCTTTATGATTATGTGGTTTCCGTGCTAAAAAGATACAAAAAAGTTCCAGTAACACGGCATCTTCAGAGAAACTGCATCTCAATGACGAGACGGACACTTTCGTGATGGGATCGAGTATATGGAGCTGTGTTTGGGCTATGTTGAGAGGTCCGTTTACTATACGTACAACGTGACTATTTTTAATACCTCCTATTTTCTATGGGTAGCTAACATGAGTGGTCAAGGACCATTTAAATTGCCATTAGTTTACTCAATTCGAGCCATTTGTTCTGCTATCCAGCCGTCTCACTTGCATTGCAATGTCCCAGCAGGAAACTTTATATGCGGATAGCATATTGATATCTAAAAGTCCATATGAAGCTACTGAGACTATAAGGATTAGACTCTCTCAAGCCAAATTGATAAACAAGGACTTTTACCTGTTGTTTAAGGAGATAAGTGACTTGAAAAGAAATTATGCCCAGCAATTGCGTAAGATAGTCGCAGAGAATGAAAATCTGAACAAGATGTTGATAAATCAGA
The DNA here is from genome assembly GCF_000243375.1 of Torulaspora delbrueckii. NCBI lineage: Eukaryota > Fungi > Ascomycota > Saccharomycetes > Saccharomycetales > Saccharomycetaceae > Torulaspora > Torulaspora delbrueckii. Next base: position 537,893 of record NC_016506.1, on the reverse strand, counting down.
TGTTGGAAACTAAAGTTCTCACCGCCAAAGAGATGGAAAATTTCAAATTTGATTCTCTTGGTGACCTAAAGATCGTTTGGGATTCTGTCTTAAGTGAATTGAAATCCGAGTTGAAAGCTAGTACGGATCTTTATCACACTTTGAACACTGAAGTTATTTTGGGACTTGAAAGATCCATGGAAAACGACGCTAAATGGAGCGAGAGCAAGAGACTTCACTCCAAACTGAGTCAAATCGCAGCTATGATAGACCAACATTCCAAGAATAACGACCGTGAGGGTAAACTAGAAGAAGCAAACAGGCAATGGGATTCTGAAGTACCTTCGTTATTCGAATTGTTTCAAGCTATTGACCATAACCGTCTAGAGATCTTAAAGAATACTTCATTGCGTTATCAAACGGGTGTTAGTGATTACCTGTTGAATGTGACTAAAAACAATGAGACTGCGACGACAAATCTCCTAGAATTTGAGCCTCAGAATGAAATCAACCGATTTGCTCGTGAAGCTGCTAATTACAAATTTCAAACTGTGACTGCCGAACAGGCCAACAATGAGCCAAGTCCTAGTGCGAAGGATAAGAGAAAGAGTACTCTTGGTAATATTGGGCATCGCTTTACTTCAAACTCCACTGTGTTGCACCATGATATGATGGATGGTGAGTTCTCTTCCAGCAAGAACAACAATTCCCTAAAACAGAAAAAATCTAGCAATAAATTGAGATCAAAAGTGGGCTCGATCTTCAGCAGAAACAAGAAGAATAAAAAGACTGGTGACAAACATACAGAGTCTGCGATAGTTGAGGGAGGCGACTCGTCAAATGATGAAGGCTTTTCGGCTCGTAGTAGATCTGCAACGGCAAGTACTCACCACAGCCAACCACCTCGTCGCCCAACTATGCAAAGTAAGGATTCTGATTCATTATACCGTGCTCCTAACCATCACATAAAGGCACCTACCAATAAGCAACTGCCACCAGTCGTAGCAGCTCCTGCTGAAACGCCTGTCAAGGATGACGTCGTGATTCCAGAAGCGGAACGCGATTCTTCAAGTACTCCAATGTCGATAACTCATCCACCTTTGCAACCGAAATCCAAGACTATGCCTTCGGAACCTGAAGTTGAAGTTCAACAAGTTTCCAAGACTGTGACTGACTCGAATCTTACCAACAGTAGACACGTTGATGCCAAAAACTTACACATCCGTACTCCTGCTCTTCCACCCTCTAGAAAACACCACCCTGCTAACAGAAACTCTGAAGTTTTTCAATCACAGACTCGAGCCTCTCGTAGTGGCAGCAATTCTGTTCTCCAGGATGGTACTACTCCACTAGGTGCTCAAATTACTGGCAATCTGGCGATGTTGAATCCACAAGCCACGGGCTCATCGACCTCGCTAACAGGACAAAATTTGTTTCAACACACATCCCTCGAATCGTCAGCGTTAGGTTTAAATGCCAGTATAGCTGAACTCATCAATGCCACTTTCAAAGATGGGGTTCTGCAGGACTCGCAACTAATCGGAGAGATCGCTTTGAACTACGTTACAAACACGGCTATGAACTCACCATTGCCAATAGAAATCAATTTGAAGATCCCTAAGGCTGGTAGCTTCACGAAAGTCATGCTGAACCAAGCGTTCCTTGAGAGGGTCGACGCGGAGGATTTCAAGATTAACCCTCAATTTATCGATGGCAGAACCTTGGGAGCTATCAAATACTCGATGAAGAACCCCGTAACGCCGATCGTGATACACCCTGTGTGGAGGTTTGAACCACACCAGGCAAGCGTAGTGTTGACTTTGAAATTCTCACCTACAGTGCCACAGGAGGTGAACCAACTTGTTCTAGAAGATCTTGTTGTGTTTGTATCGATTGATGGTGCTGAGGCAACTAGTGCTCTTTCGAAGCCACAAGGTTCTTTCAGCAAGGAAAAGAAGAGAATAATTTGGAGATTTAAGGAACCGGTAGTCTTGCAAAGAGGCGGAGAAGAACGTTTGATCGCAAGATTCCTCACTGATCGCACGGCTCATGAATCTGAAAAAGGCGTGGAGGCCAAATTCATCATTCACGATGAAGGAGCTACAAAAACTGGTGTCGGTAGTGATATAGCACTGGAGTATCAAGAACTTGATGAGAATAATCCATTTGGTGGATCCTGGAACCTTGCATCAACCACGAGAACCGTGGCTGCAGGGAATTACCACGGAACTCTGTAAAATCTCCTTCAAGTGTTTTTTATACCCATTTTATTAAATTTATGTAATCTGATTAATGACGTGACAATGTGCTGTGGAAATACTATCGTAGATCATTCTCTGTTAACCTTGGGACCAAAGTCCAACCCAACCGTGAAATACTTGTCAATGACGAATTTGAACGGGTATCATCAAGGCTAATGGTAGCAAGACTTTCAGATAAGCCTGATTGTGTGACGACATCAGAATCCGAGTCGTTGTATCGCAGAGAACAAGCAAGTATTAGATCTCTTTGTGGGAAAACAGAGGGAATATCTCTATATCGATTTGTAAACACAGAATGTGTTCGACGACTATTCCTCAACAAAGGCAACAGTTCTTTCGTCAATTGTTTAACGATGATAACTTGTTCATCACTGAGACCTTTCAACAACCCTGCAGAATAATTATCTGGTTTGGCTGCCAGTATTGTAACATTCTTCCCTAGAGCCTCTGGTGGTATTCCATCATGATCCAAACCCCAAGAATTGACCATATCTTGTACTCTGGAACAAGTCGTAGAGGGATTTAAAGCCATATTTGCTTCCGTGAGTCCACTTAGTTCGCTATTCATACACCATTCATCAATTCTTTGTGAGTTATTAGAAGTCAATGAGTAAAGAAACTGTCGTTGATTGCTTTGTGGTATCGATTCCGAAGTAGAGCTAGAAGTTGATAGGATCGCCAGTTCATCGGTCCGCACATCGGTATTATTCGCAGTAGCTTTAGAACTTTCACTGATAGTATTACCTGTAGGGTCATTCAGCACTCTAACATCCTCTAGACCACCTAAACTTTGAGTTTCAGACTCAAATTCGAACTCATCGCCCAGGTCACAAGGATAATTGCGGTTTGTCTCTGCTATCGTGGCCTGAATGGCCGAACGTGAGGCCCTCCGTCTCATAAGGTTATTGAAGGACATTTGTGATTGGTTTCAAGAGGCTCACGAGTCTCTATAAGATTAGTGTATGGCTTCTTGTAGCGTTTGATCGAGTATAAGCTTTTGTTGGATTGAATTAGAGGCCAGCCTTACGCAGAGCCACACTTAGGGCTAAAGCCAGGTGCTAGGGCTAGAATGTAGGTCTTGAAATATAGATTAGGGCTTTGTTAGGGCTCAAGAGGAAAAGTTAGGGCTCGCTAAGACACTAACATAGAGTTTCATATATATACAGAAAGCTTCACAACTACATTAAAAAGACCAGGCCAAGACGATTCAAGTGCCCTTGTCACTCTAACACCTACCAGTAGGATTGATAATGAACATCTTGTCTCGCTTCTAAGAGCACTATGGGTCACGTGATACCTCCTCAACTCTCAACACTAGCACTACCATCAAACTACTTCAGCTCTCAATCTATTTAGTACAGCTAGTCGTTACAGTCTCTAGTTAGGCTATACGTCTCTTTATCGACACTATCACGTGCGGAGTGCTTGGCCTTTAAAGAGCGTAAACACGAACACGACCTTGTTTCACCACCCAACTGAAACCCAAGCAAGCAATGTTCCTCCGTCAGCAAGTTCGTTCTCTTCACGCTACTGCCAGGAGACTGGATCTATCCAGAATGACCATTGTTGGTCGTGTGGGCAGCGAATTCACCGAATTTACCTCCAAGAACGATAGCGAAAGACGTTACGTCAAGTACAGCATCGCTTCTCAACCAAGAAGAGACGGGCCAACCAACTGGTACAACGTTACAGTGTTCAATGAACCCCACATCAACTTTCTAACTCAATACGTGAGAAAAGGTGCCTTAGTGTACGTTGAAGCGGATGCTTCACAATATTCGTTTGAAAGAGAAGATGGCTCCAAGGGAACTTCGCTAAATTTGGTCCAGAGGGACTTTAACTTGCTACGTAATGGTAAAATGGAGGAAACTGAGTCTGAAGCTGCCGAGTAAGTGGTCCTTTCTATAGATTGTGCTAGTATCAACACCTTTTTAACCTTTAGTTCCTTTGTGTCCTTCACGTGAAAGCTATTAAAATGCACCCATTTTAAAGTTATAATCGATTTTAAGCCATCTGGGCATCAATTCGATCTGGTTCAGTCGATCATGCTCTGAAAGGTTGTTCAATGATGATATCTGTTGTGGTTCTGTGTTGGAACTTGGTAGTTGTTGCAGCAGCGGTTCGCCATGACAGGTTGGAAGTCAATGCGGTTCAAGCTTGTGCGAGTATGTTAAATAAGCTGTCATGGGATTTTGAACCTGGATTGAATTACTTCTCGACGTTGTGTGAATACGAACCGGCTTTGGGATCTTGGTCGATTTGCGTTAGTGATGTACTGGACGATAGCGGACTGGCGGTTGATGAATATTTTAACAAAAGTTTTGAAACTGTAGGAAGCATCTGTTCATCGTTCAATGTTTCGTTAGAACAGTATACTGAATCTTTGCACAATGCTTCGAGGTATTTGCAGCCTTTTGATCGACATTCGACCCTTCATCATCCAGTATCTGTCGACAAAACTTTGAGAACAAGGGTTGTGAATGCATTTCATTGTTTTACAGGCAATTTGGATCGCAGTGACGATTATTCTGTGGTTTTGTGTGCGTATGTGGGAATTGTTTTGCTTATATGCGCATGCTTTAGGTTCTTCGATCTTACAGCGATCAACGCTTACTTGTTTCGATACAAATTTATGAACTACATTAGAGGGTACGTTGCACTGCCGACTTTGAACGGCACCCATTCGGCAGAATACAAATCATGGTGGTGTTTGTCGGGCTTACTTCCTAGCAGGCTCGAAACTTGCCATATAGCTTGTTTCTTCCTACTAAACATTGTCCTCCTGTCAACTGGCTACGAAGTAGACCATTACAACGTACTCTTTGACGGAAAATTAGTTCAATTGTGTAGGTACGTTGGTGATCGTTCAGGGATCCTAGCTATCGCACATTTTCCTCTTATCATACTCTTCAGCACAAGAAGCAACTTTGTGGAGTGCTTGACCGGCTTCAAGTATTCCACATTAATTGCTCTGCATAAATGGATTGGCAGAATTATGGTATTTGATGTCCTGGTCCATTCTATAGCATACACTGCGTACGCATTACTAACTCACTCTTTCCTCATGTCAATGGGCGAATGGTATTTTAGGTTTGGAGTCCTGGCCACACTGGTCTTGGTGTTGTTATCATTTTGGTCGCTAGGTTATATTAGGAAAAATCATTACGAAGTCTTCCTCTACCTTCATATTTTCATGGCAGTGGCATTTTTCTTCTCCTGTTGGAAACATATTCAGTCCATAGGTTGGACCAATTGGATCTATATTTCACTCGCCATATGGATTTTTGAAAGATTGATTCGAATCATACGAATCTTGCATTTCGGTGTGGCTACGGCTAATATCCAACTCATAGGTAAGGATTTACTGAGAGTAACGATACCCAAGAAATCACAATTTATGAAATGGAGAGCTCTTCCCGGCCAATACGTTTTCCTACATTTTATGGACCCCATGATATTTTGGCAATCACACCCCTTCACAGTGATTGATTCCGGCGACGAGTTGGTAGTGGTCCTTAGAGCTAAAAAAGGTGCAACCAATGTAGTTTTGAAACGAGTAATAGAAGCCACTCAAAATAGCTCTGATAAGTTCTTTACTAAAATGAAGGTATGCGTAGAGGGACCTTACGGAACCACAAGTCCGCTCCACCTGTTCAATAATGTACTATTCCTCTGCGGGGGCAGTGGTTTACCTGGTCCTCTAGCCCACGCAATCGAACTAAGCAAATCATTGAAACACAAGGTTGTTATTGACATGGTCATTGCAGTACGAAGTCTCGATATCCTAGAGGCCTACATCAATGAGTTATTAGAATTACAACGATCACAGGTGCATTTGCAAATATTCGTGACACGATCGGCTCCAACGGCCCAATACGGCAGCATATCCTCCAATATTCATGAGCAAGCTGTAGTACCAAGACTTAAACCATTTGCCACGTTTCACGTAGGCAGGCCAGACTTGCAAAGTCTCATAAACAATTCACTAAGCCAAAATGGTCCTCTGGCCATACTTACTTGCGGACCTCCTGTCTTTGTAGACAAGGCAAGAGATATTACTGCCAGCACTATAGTCAAGAACCCGACCCGAGTCATCGAGTACTTTGAAGAGTATCAATGCTGGTGAACAGGCCAGAGTGTACATAACATAAATAGCGCATCTAATCTTCTTCCCCGGTCTCAAACGAACAATACTCGAACGAGCTGCACGCTGATCGACACAATAACCTGTTGAGTAAATCCAAAAGGCTCGAGAGGCTTCCTTGACAGCTAGCGAGGTATGTAGTTTCGTTCTCCCCACGCCTTGCGCACTATGGAACTCGCTGGCTCATCGAGGCTGAGAATGGGGCTCGAGTAGTTTTAGGTGCATCAAAGATCAAGAAAGGAAACTTACGAGGGGTCTGGAAGGTCACTACTAAGTCGTTTATCAATCCGCGGTGAGTCGTTGAGGCTGTATGCCTCCGCTTTGTCATCTTCGCTATCAGTAGCTCGTTCTTGTTTGATTATCTAACAGGTAACCATCTGCATTCCGGTGCTAGAACCATGAATCGTCACAGTCACGGAAATAAACAACATTCAACTGTGGCCACTGATAATGTAAATGGTATATATGCACATCAGAATTGTCGATGATTCTGGAATTTGGTTCTTGAAACACGATATTTATATAACATATATATATATATATATATATATATATATATAGGGAG